>NW_015392517.1:0-10831 GCF_001527695.2 Protobothrops mucrosquamatus | reverse complement strand
GAGGACTTGTTTTTGGCTTCCCTTGTAATATAAAGTACAGGCAGATCTGGTGAAGATCATACAGCAGGGGTGTCCAACCTTGGCAACTTTGAGACCTGTCAATTTCAAATCACAGAATTCTATGAGTTGCCGAGGTTGGATCCCCCTGCCTTACAGACAAGGAAAAAGCTTAGGACTGTGTGTGATTCCTTGTTCATTCATCAGATGTTATGGCTATATGTGTGAGAAGCTGCTCTTAAAACAAGAGATTCAGAGTGCTTGCATCTTCCTGCCTATGTGTATAATATATATGTTAGTGTTTTCGGGAATTCTGGGAGTTGAATCCACAAGTCTTAAAGTTGCCAAGGTTGGACAATCCCTGCCTTACCTCTGCCTTACAGACAAGTCTTAAAGTTGTCTAGGTTGATCCCCCCCCCCCCCGCCTTACAGACCCCCTTGTCTCACAAGCAAATCTTAAAGTTGCCTAGGTTGGACAACCCCTGGCTTACAGACCCCCTGCCTTACAGACAAGGAAGAAGCTTAGGACTGTGTGTGATTCCTTGTTCATTAATCAGATGTCATAACTATACGTGTGATAAGCTGTTCTTAAAACAAGAGATTCAGAGCGCTTGCGTCTTTCCTGCCTATGGGTGTATATATGTGTGTGTGTGTTTTAGGGAACAGGCAGATCGTGCCAGGGCGAAAGGTTCATTCTGTGAACAATTCTTCTAGATTTCTGGCCTGATTACTTCTTGGCTACTGCATTGTTCTTTTAAAAATGTTTTCCATTTTAGTTGCGTATGTTGTGTGCGAGACAGGGCTGGGCTGCTGTGGTTCTGCCTGCCTGTTTGGGCACCCAGAAAGATAGCCTCCATCTGAAAGTAGAAACATAATTCTTGGGACAAATGTAAGTTTGGCAAAACTGTGAAGAAAAGGATAAAATCCAGTAGGGAAGTGAGCCCACTGATTGGCCCTAAATGTTGGTTGTGAGATGAAGAGAACTGTTTAATGACAATATTCTAAAAGAAGATTTGGCTCACTGGATGTGAGGGCAAATAGGATTGTCCTGCACTGCTACGCCTGGTTGCCTGGCTTCAGATAAGTGAATAAATGACAGAAAATACTCTCTTCTTATTTCATCCTTTTTTTTTTTTACGAGTGCTAGGCCCTCTACAGAAATATTCCTCTTTATCAGTGCCAACTTATGGCCCAGCCTCAGCACCTTTTTAACCTTGCCAGGATCATGCAAGGCCATTAAAAACAGTTATGATGCATGTAAAAATGGGTGGAGCTTAAGTCACAGGGGCGGGGCTGCCCTCTTGACCTTTTCGATCCTTCCATTGCAGATATTCCTGAATCCTTTGAATTAGCAAGTGATTGTTCCCTCCTTATTTATTTCCATGTTTTTCCTGCTACCTAAAAAACTGCAATTATGCCTCACGTACGAGAAAATCAGAGCAGATGGCATTCTTTTTGGCTGGGTATTTGGAATCCTCCCCCTAGCTATATTTTATCGTATTGCCCAGGAATTTCAGTTTCCTATTGCAGGGCTTTTCAACCTTTTCACCCATTGTACCACTTTTAGGATATGGCAATATCTGAGTACCACCAGTCGCCTAGCAAGGTGTCAAAAACTTGATGACCCCCCCCAAAAAACGAAAAAAATGATAAAGTACAGGTAGTCCTCGACTTACAACAGTTTGCTTAGTGACTGTTTGAAGTTACAATGGCACTGAAAAAAGTGCCCCCCCAAGCCACAGCCGAGCAAGACACCTGCCTGCCCACCCGGTGGCGCTCTTCCTCCTGTCCGAGGTTTTCAGTGTTGTGAGCATTTCTGTTGAGGATTGGCAGCAGTGGGGGGGTGTTTGGTTTTTATTCCCCCCCCCAACGTCTGCTGGGTGGTTGCAGCAGGTTTTGGTCACTTCACATGACCCTGGGACACTGTGACCATCATAAATATGAATCAGTTGCCAAGGAACAATCTGCCTCCAGAAGCGGTGAATGCACCAACACTGGAAGTTTTTAAGAAGAAACTGGACAGCCATTTGTCCAAAATGGTATAGGGTTTCCTGCCTGAGCAGGGGGTTGGACTAGATGACCTCAAAGGTCCCTTCCAACTTTATCATATCTTACTGTATATTATACTCTCATTAATACATTAATATTAAGACCCTGGAGATGCTGCAACATTCCAGCTGATCGGCGCTTCTTCTGGGCTCAGCAGAAGCGCCAGGATCAGCGCCGAGCTCCAGCTGGAGCCTGGCGCTGATCCTGGCGCTTCCACTGAGCCTTGACAGCCCTGCAGTTCCAGCCGTCTCTCGCTGAGGCTTGTGCGGTGCTGCCACCGGTTCAGCTCATTCCCCTCCCCCGCTACCACTTTTCTAGGATGGTCGCGTACCACCTGCCAGGTGCCAATGTACCACAGGTGGTACCCGTACCACTGGTTGAAAAGCCCTGTCCTATTGAATACAGGTAAAGTCCTCGATTTACAACCACAATTGGGACTAGAATGTCTGCTGTTAAGCAAAGGGGTGGTTAAGTATCTCATGTTCAATTTTATGACCTTTTTTGCCATGGTGGTTAAGTGAATCACTGCAGTCGTTATGTGAGTCATGCAGTTGTTAAGTGCATCCAACTTCCCCCATTGACTTTACTGGTCAGAAGCCGGCTAAGGAGGTCTCAAATGGCAATCAGGGGACCAAGGAGGCCGCCACCATCCTAAATACATGTCAGTTGCCAAGTGGCCAAATTTTGATCACCTGACTACGGGGATGCTGCAACGATCATAAGCGTGAGGGCTGGTCATAAGTCACTTTTTTCACGAACATTGCAACTTCAAATGGTCTCTAAAGGTATGGTTGTAAGTTGGGGACTACCTCAATGTACCCAATTCATTCCTAGCCCAAGAATCCAGTTACCTGTCATGGTATAAATGGTGGTTATGATCAGAAGCGCTATGACAGCTAGATAAATATTCCAGCCCAAGGCCTGCTGGATGAACACAGCACCAGAAAACATGTCCACCTGCAGGTGAGAGAAGCAGAAAGATTACCAGGGAGAGGCGCAGATTAGCTAAAAGAGGGGTCTTCAAACTTGGCCCTTTTATGACTTGTGGACGTCAACTCCCAGAATTCCTCAGCCAGGCACGCTGGCTGAGGAATTCTGGGAGTTGAAGCCCACAAGTCATAAAAGGGCTCAGTTTGAAGACCCCCGAGCTAGAATTTAAAAGCCACAAGAGCATTTATACCAGCCTTCCTAAATAGGCGAAAGCAGCAGATTCTTATTTCCAAATGTTCCCTCTCCCCATCACTGTATCCCGGATGTTTGGAGAAAGGACCTACTGATATTTTGGTGAAGATGTACATGAAAAGAGAGAGGATGGAGAGGTAGAGACGGATTCGTTGGCCTCCAAAACGTTTCTTCAGGTACTGGGGCATTGTGATGACCTGCACGGGGGAGGAAGCAGAGGACATGTTAACATTTATTTATTATTTGTTGATTAGACTTTTATTCCACCATTATTACTTTATAGGTAATATAAAGTTACCATAAAGTAACTCAAGGCAGCAAACATACCTAATACTACTTCTTCCTCCCATTTTTCTCACGACAACAACCCTGTAAGGTAGATTGGGCTGAGAGAGAATGTTTGGCCCAGAGTCACCCAGATGGCTTTCATGCTTAAAATGGGATTAGAACCCGTCTCCTGGTGATAGGCCCAAAGTCACTAGCTGGCTTTTATGCCTAAGGCAAGATTAGAACTCACCATCTCCTGATGATTGGCCCAAAGTCACCCAGCAAGCTTTCATGTCTATGGTGGAACTAGTATTCACTATCTCCTGGTTTCTAGGCCAGCATCTTGATCACTACACCCAGCTGGTTCTTTTCTTTCCATAATATGAGAAGATCTCCAAAAGGCTGGAGTGTTTAATCCACAACTCAAGTGTTGTGCAAGGCTTTCAGAGCACAAGACGTTTTGCAGGATCCAATCTGGATTGGTCACTGGGCCCAGAGATTTTATCTTCCAAGCTTCCAGTTTGCGATCGCGGTGCCGGCGGACGTGCGGGGAGAGCGCTCTCTCCGCCATCCGGTTTCCCTTCGTCGGAAAACCCTGGAAAGGGTCGAAAGTCGCCCTGGAGGAGTGACCACCCTCAACAGATTGCGGAAGGGGCGGCAGCACTTCTGTTTGATCTGAGGCAGCTCCTTTGGACCAATGAAGAAAAGATCGGAGGACCCTCAACAGATCGCGGAAGGGCGGCAGCACTTCTGTTTGATCTGAGGCAGCTCCTTTGGACCAATGAAGAAAAGATCGGCCATTAACATGGCCGATCACTAAGCCGTTCCAGCCAAAAGCCAAAAGCACTACCAAGCACAACGAAAGCAACGTGGAGGAATTGGGTGAGACCTTACCTTACCTTTCTTGCTTCCCAACTACTTTCCTGTAAAAGCCTTTGGAAATTCTTTTTTCCCCCTTCTTAATTTGGCAGCTTCTGCCTACTCTGGGAATATAAAGCTATGGGGAAAAAAAAGGAACAACTAAACTAAACAACTAAATAATTGGACTTGTAATTTTTGGATACCTGGGGTCCCAAAAGGTTTCTATTCCTACAGAGACCTATTATCTTACCTATCTGTTAAGCTGAAAAAAAAAGATTATTTCTTTTTTTTAAAACCAGATAAAAGCCTAACTTGAGTTTGGGAAAAGATCTTACATGTTATCGGAGACATCTTGTGGCAAAATTTGGTACAGCAAGTGGTTTTTTTTTCTGACTGGGAGACCTGTGAGACCAAGATTTGTCCTTGACACTATCAAAAAAGATAAGAACTTGAAACAGCTGGGTGATGAAAACAACTCTCTATAGTGGAGATGGACATTTATTGACTTTTATCAAAAATAGCCTCCACTAAAGGACTATCTGTAAACACCACAGAAATGGAGGAATACTACCCACAACTTAACTACAAACTTATACTTGAAAAAATCCTAGAGGCTACTGAGCTAATGAATTCCAGATTGAAAGATAAAGGTGCCACCTTAAAGCTACAAAATGCAGCCCACATTTCAACTGATGAACTTACAACTCAAAAGGCAACAGAAGAAGAAGGAATTAACACTAAAGTGGACTTTAAAGAATATCAGCTACAACCTACTCAGAACCCTGACAACCAAACCTTGATTTCAACTAAAAAAAGAATAGGAAAGGATCCTGTTTGGTTAAATTAAGAATCAGGAGGAGACTGGCATTCGGCAAGCTCACTCTGGAAATTTGTCTGCACCGTTTCTCTCAGCTTAACCTACCTTGCAAGGCTGATGTGAAGAAAAGTAGGGAGGGTGGAGAGAATGATGGAGCTGCCCTGAATTCTTTGGGAAGATTAAAAATGCCCCGGACAAGGAAACAAATAAATGTGTGATTGAGAGGAGAAATCATTACCTCAGCAGAGAGGTAAACTGGAACAAAGAACCATCCAAGGAGAAGAACAAAAAATATAGCCTAAAAAAGAAAGAAAACAATAATGGAGTGAGAACTAGGATAGGTCAAGTATCCATCTTTTTCTTTCCCCCCAAATCCTCATCAAAGCTTCTGGATGATTAATTTGCAGCTTGTGACAGGCAGAAATGAAACAGGCGATTATCTGATTATCTGTGGAGATGGACAAAATAAAAATTGCTCCCACAGCAGCAGAGCTAAGGGTGGGGAGGCAGTCAAAAAAAGACAAGATGTCATTCATATTGTATTATCAAACTGATTCTTCTTCTTAATGTGCATTGTGGAGGGCATCTTGCCTTTGTTGATCCCCCCACCCTGCAGATACTCCTTTTTTCTCTGCTGGTGAGGAGGGGGGAATCAGGGACTAATCAAAGTGCTCTGATGCTTTCTGCTCAGCAAATGATAGTGGCCTTGCTCTGCCCCCTTGTGGGGATTCCTCTTTGGCAAGGCTGAGCAACTATGTCCCTTTTATGACCTGTAAACTTCAATTCCCAGAATTTCTGAGCCAGCATGCTAGGAGTGGAAACCCACAAGTCGGAAAGGGGCCATAGTTGCCCACCCTCGCACTGGGAAAAACCCCAATCTTGTCTCTTTGCTACTTACATTCCACTCAAATCCTGCCACGGCCAGGCCATTCGCTGCTCCGGTGCCTGCCAGACCTACAAAATGCCCGCTGCCAATGTTGCTGGCAAAGAGAGAGGCTCCAATCTGTGAACACAGCCACCAAATTTTCTTTTAAAAAAAGCATATTGACTTTCCAAATCTACCTGGTCCTGTCGTCTTGAGTCTTGTCTCCCAATTCATCCAGTAACTTAGGTCGCTTTTCTTCCACTCCTTCCCAAATTAACCACTTGATCTTCCTTCTCCCTCTTATAACTTTACTTTGCTGCATCCCCTATTCTAAAATCTTGGTGAGTGCCCTCTGTTCCATCCCTCAGTTGATTGGGGTCTCTTGTCTTCTCTCCCCCCTCTCTGTTTTAGTCACTCACCGGCCACCACACCATCTTCCTTCCAGCCAAGAAATATCCCCCCACTGTCCCTCGATTGATCCGGCGCATGGACTGCGAACCATAAGAGAAAGATATGAGGATTTATGGTCTGAGTCACATAACACAATCTACTGCAGTTGTCTTAAGCATCGTTTATGGAATAAACCACAAGTATCTGGGTTTCCTGCATCATGGTTTCTCTGTGCAGCCCTGCTTTTCTTTCTGTGGTCCTTAGAACCTCTAATCTCTAAGGACTGACAGAAGTCATTTGAGTGCTATAATAGGGGTATCACAGTGAAGAAAGCAAAATCAAGTCCCCAAATGGTCCTCTACATGAATCCAGACCTGCCCTCTGAGGTCAGCATCCCTCCATGTTGAAGCTCCTTGCAGATTCCCCATCCTTTCCGCCTCACTTCCCTGTTTACAATAGGAGGGTTGACAAAACACTCCAAATGGGGGGGGGGGGTCAACTTTAAGACCTGTGGACTTCAACTCCCAGAATTCCCCAGCCAGTGATGCTAGCTGTGGAATTCTGGAAGTTGAAGTCCACACATCTTAAAAGGGCCAAGGTTGAAGAAAAACACTGCTCTAAGTACAGTAAAGGAAGGGTATGTTCAGGGCATGGTCAAAAAAGTCAAGATGGCGGGTGTGACAGTGTGATCAAAGCTTCTTCTTTTTTTTTACATGCAATGCAGGTCAAGCTTTAATTGCACTGTTGCGCTGCCATCTTAACTTTTTTTTAACCCATGCCCTGAAATAAAGCCAGATATAAGATGCTAATATGATTCAGCTTGACATATGAGGTACATAATCATTTAATCCCATTTAATCTGTATCAAAGGAGGTAATTTCTAGACTAAACTAGAAGAAAGTGCCTGGGAGCAGAATGTAATTCTTTAAAGAACAGACAGTTCAGTCACTCATCTTTTCAATTTTACTCATTACCAGCTCCCAGTACATTCCTGAACTGTGTAACTGAGGAGAATAATTAACCCCCTGGAGCAATAAGGTCAGAAATTTAAAAAGACGAGACACTAACAGCCTGGATTTAAAAAGTCTAATAAACATGCATTTTGAGTCAGCCTGCCAGCTTGCATTTGGGCACAAGATTTTGTGGGAAAGGGCTGCAAAAGGATGTGGCCATGTCTCATTTTTACCCAACACTGTCAGGGTTTAAGTGCTTTGCCTATCTTTTCACAACTGACTTAATGTTAGATAAACCCAAGGGATTTGGGTTAGACACCTTGCCACTTGAACAGATTATATGCCCTTTTATTTGCACTGGATGGTAATTTTGGCAACTCAATCAGTTGTTTTGCTCATTAAAAATGCCCTTGTTAGACAATATTTGATTTCTGAATTCTGGTGCACTTTATCAGGGCTTTTCAACCAGTGGTACGGGTACCACCTGTGGTACATTGGCAATTGGCAGGTGGTACGCGACCATCCTAGAAAAGTGGTAGCAGGGGAGGGGAATGAGCTGAACCGGTGGCAGCACCGCACAAGCCTGAGTGAGAGATGGCTGGAGCTGCAGGGCTGTCAGGGCTCAGCGGAAGTGCCAGGATCAGCACTTCTTCGGGACTGTCAGGGCTCAGCGGAAGCGCCAGGATGAGCGCCAGGCTCCAGCTGGAGCTCGGTGCTGATCCTGGCGCTTCCGCTGAGCCCTGAAGAAGCACCAATCAGCTGGAATGTTGCAGCATCTCCAGGGTCTTGTGATTTACATTCAGATGCTTGGCAACTGATTCATATTTATGACGGTCACAGTGTCCCAGGGTCACGTGAAGTGACCAAAACCTGCTGCAACCACCCAGCAGACGGGGGGAATAAAAACCAAACACCTCCCCCACCGCTGCCATTCCTCAACAGAAATGCTCACAACAATGAAAACCTCAGACAGGAGGAAGAGCGCCGCCGGGTGGGCAGGCAGGTGTCTTGCTTGGCTGTGGCTTGGGGGGCACTTTTTTCAGTGCCATTGTAACTTCAAATAAGCGAACTGTTGTAAGTCGAGGACTACCTGTACTTTATCACTTTTTTCCTTTTTTTGGGGTCATCAAGTTTTTGACACCTTGCTAGGCGACTGGTACTCAGATATTGCCATATCCTAAAAGTGGTACAATGGGTGAAAAGGTTGAAAAGCACTGCACTTTATTGAGTTTCCCAATAAAAGATGGTTCCCTGGGTAGTTTATAAATTGGAACAAATAAACTTTTTAAACGGAACATTATTCCATTAAGAGACCCTTTGAACCTCATCTGAAATTTTGCCTAGCAAAGAAATCAACATTGAATCCCAGCAGTACAAGTAGTCCTTGACTTACGATCATAATTGAGCCCGAAATTTGCATTGCTTAACAATTGTTAAGTTTGTCCCAATTTACAACTTTGTTTTGCCACAGTTGTTAAGCGAATCGCTGCAGTTGTTAAGTGAATCATGCAGTTGTTAAGCACAACTGACCTTGCTTGTCAGAAGCCAGCTGGGAAGGTTACAAATGGTGATCACATGACCCTGGGACAGCGCAACTGTCATAAGTACATACCAGTTGCCAAGCATTTAAATTCTGATCATGTGACCGTGGGAATGCTGCAATGGTCAAAAGTGTGAAAACAGGTCTTAAGTCTCTTTTTCAGTGACACTGTAGCTTTGAATGGTTGTAAGTCGAGCACCACCTGCACTTTTTACAAACTAAATACCCCGCTACTTGCAGAGCAATTTCAGCCCAGTGTTACATCTCACGAGGAAAGGGACCTCTACGTACCCAAAGGCCAGTGCCAATGACCGCAAGGAAGTAAAAACAGATGACCAAAATGTCTGCCGCATTGCTGATGGCCGTCTTTTTAGATGTGAGCGTTGGTGATTCTGCCTCCATGACGCCGTAAGCTCCAGGCGTACCCCAGATGGAAGAATAAAGTGAAATAACCTCTTTGGACCGTTCTTCTAAAGAACGTTCATGAGTAGTTAATAACCAACTTTGTCATGGGTTGGATGGGTCATTAACTTGGAACGTATGTGACCGAAGGCGGGGGGGAAATGATGTGAGAAAGGGCAACTTCTACTCTCTTGTTTTAGCTGGCCTCCCCCAACCTTATGTAGCCAGAAGATGCCTAGTAGGCAAATGTCCACGGGCAGAGCATTTGTTGACACATATCTTCATGTCTTGGTTTGGATACGCAAGTAGTAGTTTGACATCAGTGGTGGGATTCAGCCGGTTTGCACCACTTCGGCAGAACCAGTAACTAATTTTTTTGTTGCCCAGGCCCAGAATAGACTTCCAGAAGCGACATCCACACAAAGAACCGGTTGTTCACATATTTGAATCCCACCACTGTTTGACATGTATGGTGTCCTTGACACCAAAAACAAATGCTTAGTGCAGGGGTCCCCAACATCTCCCCCGTCCATGGATCAGCACCGGGCCACAGCATGTCAGAAACTGGGCCATGCAAACAAGCAAAGCCCCATCCGCGGGATGCAGGATGAAGGCAGCACACAAAACCACACCCTATGCGGTCCTCGGAAAAAAACTCTGTCCATGGAACCGGTCCCTGGTGCCCAAAAGGTTGGGGGCTGCTGGCTTAGTGCATTGTTTTTCAATCTTGTGCTGCACTGCACAGCATTTTGGAAATGAGAGGTGACAACACAGAAATAACAAGATAATGTGAAATTTAAAGTCTGTGTCACCTCCACCATCCCCACTACTATGAAGCATATATAGACAGTGGAATTTACTTCCATTCAAAAGGCAACTGGACTTTGTTTGTCCTTGAAGACATTTCTCTTCTCATCCAAGAAGCTTCTTCAGTTCTGACTTCAATCAGAACTGAAGAAGCTTCTAAGATGTCTATGGAGATCCTCAGTCATCCAGGTCATAGTTATACCAAAGGTGCTTTTTCATGAGGCAACTAACCAACAAAGATGGGAAAGAACACAGTTATATTTAGAAGTGAGTTCAAGGGGAGAGACTGACTAAAAATAGAAAATTCAGTTCATTTGTGCTTGGATAGAACAAGATTAGAAATAGTCTATATTTCTTTAGCTTAGGTCAGATCCAGAGAAAATTAGTCATGTTTCAACCTCACTGGATTCAATGAAGTGGAAGTTAGTCATGCCTGAAATGTCTAAATGGTCACTGCAGTGCTGGAGTGTGATTCACATCCTCTAAGCGCAGACTGTTTGATCTTAGGGAAATAAACTTTACAGATCTCGAGGAAAACTTCAAAACAATGAGTTTCTGGACTCATGACAAAAGATATGAGTCCTAGTGGACAATCACCTAAATATGAGCCAGCAGTGTGCTGCAGCTGCCAAAAAGGCCAACATAGTGCTAGGCTGCATTAACAGAGGGATAGAATCAAGATCACGTGAAGTGTTAATACC
>NW_015392516.1:0-17892 GCF_001527695.2 Protobothrops mucrosquamatus | reverse complement strand
TATAGTATTTTTGACAAGATGCTGAAAACAGTTTAGCTCTACCATTTTTCATAGAAATTATTGTAATATTTATTAAGGTTTATTTTCCAAATAACATTTTAAAAGATGCAGAACAGACCAAAATACACTCAAAAAATCTTTATTTGGTATAAATTCTGAGATTTGTGGAACATAAGCCCAAGTAGATTAGTTTATTAAAACAATCATAAGTAGCACATTTAAACTCAGTATCACATGAACAATCTTCTTTAGATAGTACTTTCTCACACTGCTAACTGTTTGAATTAGTCTTAAACTGGATAGAAATAATTCCTATGAGCAAATGGATGCTTGTCTTTAAGTTCAGGTCTCTTGATCATGTGATCCCAAGACTAGGTGATTCCTGGCTTGTTCTACATTAACTCACAACTATGCACAAGCAGTTCTTCTCTTCACATTTCTACTTTCCTCAAATGTATGAAGTGGTGTAAAAGGAGATTTAGAGCAATCCCCATGCATTTCACCAAGGTAAAATGGCATTTAAACACTAATCAATTCTGTCCCTATACAATCCAAATGTTTCCTTTTGAATCGGAAATGTTGCACTTGCATCATATCCATAGAGGAAGAGGGGATAGGAAAACTGCTAGTTAAGCTGGTTGTTTGACTTGCTAGATTAATGGAAATGGAGAAAGTGAAATTAGTTTCAAACACATATTCCTCATAGAATAGTAAAAAAAAATATAGAATCTTTTTCTAGTGGGATTCATCAGGAGAAAAAAGCATTAAACACATACATAGTTCACTAAAAGACACTTCCTATCTCTTTCAAGCCTCCTACTAAGTGAGTACCAATTATGACACAGTTTTGAACCATTTATGTCCTCCCAAAAACAGAAATACCCATCTACCTACAAAACAGACTGTTGCTTAGAATAGAAATTAAATCATCCTCAATCTACTATTAAGAAAAATGGCAAAAAAGACCCCAAACAATGTTAGAACCCAATCAAATCAGAAGCCATTCTATTCCACATCCCGTTCTAAAAACCTAATTATTGCTTCTTCTAAGTCCATTTGGACTGCAATTTTCATTCTTAGCAATATCAACAAAGTTTAAGTGACACCAGACAATAAAATGATTCCCCACAGCTCACCTTTAGTGAAAATTAAATAATTTAACAGCCTTATTATATATATTCACAGAAATGTCACTGTGCATTATACCTGCATTTAAGTAAATTACTTATCCTGGAAAAGTAGTATATTATATAAGCCTTACTACATTGAACTGCTTGAAGTGTATCAGAGAGACAGACATTTGGTACATCTCTGTAGCAGATAGTATTTTCGTAGAGAGATGTGTATCATGCTTGAAAAACTCTAATTTCATTATATTACTGTAAGGTAAAACATCTGTGGGGCTAAAATGTGATTATAAGATAGTAGGAATTATGCAGTAAATGTATATCTATAAGTAGTGAAAATTCATAAATATATTTATTATCTGTTTACAAGATTATTTTTCCTAAGCTTGTATCATCATAACTGATAATATTACCATGCAACTAAGTGTTCTGTAAACAGGACACACTTAAATCAACTACAACATTATACCAGCCCAATAAGTGAAAGGAACTTTCAGACATTTTTAAAATTATAATTTATTAGTTCCAGAGAGTGGTATATTAAGCTTTAGAGTGCTCTTTTTCCTCTTTACAATTTTGCAAGCAATACATTATGTTATATCCTCGTTTAAAAGAATTACCTTTCACCACTCAACAAGCTAAACTATTTCTTCATCTGGAAGAATTAGCATAGAGGCATAAGAGATGGAGAATGTACAACTTTTTTGAAAACTAAGAGAAGTCATGCAAATAATTCATTCCAAATAAGTATTTTCATACCACTCTGCACAACACTGTGTTATGTTGCTAGCAAATAGTAATACTATAAAAACCATGATAATTACAGTACTTGGCCATGTATGACATTAACCATAAAAGCAGAACTGATTTTCAAAAGCACTTGTATTCAGACTGTGCTAGTAATAAATATATTTTCTCTATGCTATGTTGCTGAAAACTGACGTTACAGACTTGTACTGTCCAATTCATTAAAAAAATTAAAATGTCTAGAATTAACATTAATTTTTCATACAATGATAATACAAACTACAGTATTATGTAGCCTTGTGTAATTTAAAATTAAACAAAAGCAGCAGCAATAAAATAGTATTGTTTGGTTACCAGCGCCTTATTTTCTTTTGCTTTTTGTGTCAGTAGTCTGAAAAACACTAGAGGCAGACATGAGGTTTTCTATATATTGTCCAAGAACCTGATTTTCTGATTTCAATTTCAAATTTTCTTCTTTAACAGCATCTACTCTTGCAGACAGATCTGTAAAGACATGTAGAGGTCTTTAGCAGCCAACTTTTAGGCACATTTTTTTAAAAAAAATGCAATTAAAAATACAAAGGCAATTGTATAATGAAATCCATGCAATGACCCCAATAAATGTATGTGCATAGTTACAAAAAAACCCCAAAACTAATCTATTATCAGGTAGGGCATACCAAAGTCGGGATGACAAAACCAAAAATCTCACCAGGGCAGGTCTGTCTAGAAAAAGATGATCTTTACAATATTCTGGTTCACAACTAATTAGTAAATGTTGGAAAGAAATCTTGAACTGAACCCATAAATGGAGCAGAAGTTATTGCAATTATTTCATAGAATCATAAGGCTGGAGGTGTTCTAGTCCAACCTCCTTGCTCCGTGCTGGAATCCTCAAACCAGCCAGGACATCAATATCTCAACTCCTTAATCTGACTGCCTTACTTACCCGGAGTCAAAAGGAACTGACAGACACATTTAAATATACCTCATTTTAAATTGCAGTCATGGGTATAAGACTATTAGTTTTAATATTATGTTATTAGCCTCGCCCACAAATTAAAGGAAATATTCAAATATATTTACACAATCAGTTTACTTTCTCTATTAATAACATTCTATCTTAAAAATAATTTGGCATGAAGTTATACATCTAAATTAAGAAACTAACCTTCAAGTGTATGCTGCAGTTCCAAAACCTGATTGATAAGTCGTGTTTTTTCTTCTAATTCTACTTGATTTTCAGTCTCAACAGCTGATAAAAAATGCATAATCTTTAGAGCAGTTAAATATTACAACACACATAAAAGCAAAAATAGTAGTAAAATATATTCTACCATCCATATCCGCATTCATCATCGTTAAACAGATCCTTTCAGTCCTCAACTTCTTCTGAGATATGTTCTGTTTGAAGGACAGAAAACTATATCAATAGTATGCACATACACAGAATCACTATTTTCTGGTTTAATATTTTAGATGGACAACACTTGTTACCAAAACTTGAAAATGCAAGACTCAGCAGCCATTAAGAATGTCAAAAAAAGATAAATGATGCAGTAGCTATAAATGCTGGGTTAAGGGACAAATAGGTATACTTTTTATTCTAGAAAAGTGATCGAATTTTGCACATATTAAAACTATCCACTTCCCAACTTTTTATAACTTCTTTAGAATGTACATATTCTTAAAACTTTAAACAATTCTTCAAGCAAATATTACTGCAGCCCAAAGGAGCACATCCTAAAATTAAAATGGTTATCTGGAGGTCCAGCTCATTTTAAATATATTTTAGGGCAATTTCAGTTAATACTCTGTACAGTATACATACTTGCGTACAGTATAATGTGAACAGTATATTCACATTGTACTGCACGCAAATTGTTATATCAGTGTAATAATACATTTGTATTTTTCAAATTTGTCATGGTTGAATGCTATTGTGTTCTAAAGATTGGATTGGATCCCCTGTTACCAGAGAGGAAGGGAGGGAGGTGGAGAGATGCTTTTTCCGACAGATCCTACCAGTTTAAGCGGGATTCTTCGCATTTCTACTGCAAAGCCCTATTCGGAGGAAAATACGCCCTCTTTTTCGAAAGCAAATATATGTTTTGCATCCTGGCACGAAGAAACCTTTGCCTACATTCCATCAACCCATCATCCATACAGTCCAGCCAATTCCCCTCCCATCGCCACGCCGCGTCCCAGCTCCTGCAAGACTCCCCAGGGCAGAAGCGCGCGCTCGACCCTTCTTTCTTCCGATTTCGTCACCTGCCAAAGAGGCGCTCGCCTACTTACCCACCTGCCACAGGATACCCTGGCACTCCGACCCCAGCCGAGTTCAAAAGCAGCCACTACGCCTGCGCAATCTTTTCCTCGGCCAACCAGTAGCGCACGCGCCTTGTCCCATGAAAACAACGAGGCGGAGTGAAAACGTAGAAAAGGCGGGCTTAGAGAAAGGAGATTTTCGCCGTCGCCAATCACGGCAAAAAAAGGCAATAGCTTTTCTCGATACAACCAATAAGCGGCGAGAGACATCATCAGACACTTCCTAGTCATTCCACTTGTCGGCTTGCTGCTGCGGATGAAGACGGTTCCGCGAACGGAATTGAAAGGGAGGCGCGAGTGCTTGTTCAGATCCAGACCCCCTTTTTTTTTCAAGGGTGTGGTCCTAATTATTTCTCTTAAAAAGCCGCACCAGCAAATAGGTTTCAGTCCGAGTTTTTTTTGGAGAGGGAGAAATGGTCAAAGTCACGGATTTAAAGGTGCAGAATCGTGTTTTTGCAATAGGTAGCTATATAGGTGAAAGAAGGCAAACCTCCGAGAACATACTTTTATTTTAATTCTCCTTCCTAATTAGGCCGCACATTTGTAGTAAGAGATCCCGAACTGTTGAGTTACTCCGAACTGGCCTAAGACCCCCCAGCCTGGTTTTTGTCGGAAATAGAAGCATTTAAAATTTCTGACCTTGCTTTAAAAATTGTGTGCCAAAATGTAAATAATGGTTAGTTCGGAAATGTCAGTTGGGAGGTGGAAGAGAAGTTTGTACCTAAAACTTTGCAAAGACACCTGAAATGTAATGGAGTTTGCTGAAGAAAATGGTTACTTATTTAATATATGGCATATTATACATGGACTAGCAATAAATATTAACATTTCTCCTAGATTAGTAAAACAATAAAGTATATGGTAAATGTTAAAAGGTTTTATAAAATACCAATGTCTAGGCCATCTAACCATTGAAGCACAGCACCGCTTATATATTAAAAAATCAGTGGACCCATATATTCCCTCAGTTTAGAGCCCGTAATGATGTGATCTACAGTTTGATGTGGGACCCTCAGTCAGACTGAGGGGAGGATACTAAGTCCCATTTATACCGAGAGTCCTGGCAGCTGCCATGTGAGGTGCAAATCCTATTCAGGATTGTCCATGGCTGATATGGTAGTTCAAAGCCTGGCACCTTTTTTCTGAGGTCATTTATATGTCTGCCTCTGTGTAGCTGGCTTTCCATTGGGAATCTATGTTAAAGTTGTGCAGATGTTGTGCAAGTGCCAACGGGGGCTTCCTGGATTTGAGTCTTCCTGCTGATAAATGAGGAAAATCAGTGTGCACTGGTAGGGGTGAGTTGTTCATAAATTTTCTATATTCTCTCAATAGTGCATCTTGCCTTTGTAAAGCTGGCAGTGCTATATAGCTCAGAACAGGAAGCCAGCAGGTTGGAGTAGTTTCAATACATCCGTTTATATTCCTCATGGTGTTGAGTGTGGCATCTAATTTACTAATATGGCAGCAGTTGAGCCATACAGGGCACAATATTCTGCTGCAGAGTAGATCAACCTAGTGCTGATGTCCTGAGGGTGGTAGTTGAAGCTCTCCGTTTAGTTTCACATAATTTCTGGAGGATGCTGTTCCTAGTATTGATTTTTGCTGCCATATTCTCTAGATGCATCTTATAGAAGAAAGTTCACCCCAATGTTATTCCAAGGTATTTTGGATGGTGATTATAGGAGAGTAAGTTGTTTAAGTAGACCTTTCGGTCTATTGTTCATATTTATATTTTATAAGGGGAACAGCACTTTCTCATATGAGCCTCCTTCTGAACTGATATAGCTTGAGGCGTTTGTCACCTCTCACAATATTAACTCACAACTAAATATAATTTGATTAGTACAATATGACTTATCATATACATATCTTATTTATTAAATTTATATGCTGCCTATTTTACTAACAAGCAACATATTACCTTTTTACTTTGCAATACTATACATATAGGTAGTCGAGTTACAACAGTTCATTTAGTGACCTTTCAAAGCACTGAAAAAGTGGCTTATGACCTTTTTTCACACTTATGACCATTGCAGTATCCTTACGGTCACATGATCAAAATTCGGATTCTTGGCAAACTGACTCATATTTATGATGGTTACAGTGTCCCGGGCTCATGTGATCACCTTTTGCAACCTTTGACAATCAAAGTCAATGGAGAAATCAGATTTACTTAACAATCATGTTACTAATTTAACAACTGCAGTGATTCACTTAACAACTGTGGCAAGAAAGGTCATAAAATGGGGCAAAACTCACTTATAAATGTCTCAGCAATCAAAATTTTGGGATCAATTGTGGTCATAAGTCGAGGACTACCTGTACTATAATTTGGCTAGGATGGCTATTATTCTATTTTACAGATTGAGATTGAGAGAATGTTGCTCTTCCCAGAACCATTTGTCCTGCAATCTTTTTATATTTTTCAGAAGAAACACCCAATGTTCACTAGCAATTGTGACCGCAGTTGGATTAGCAACTCAAGTCATTAAATAAACCAGTCCCTAAGTGAAACTGCAAGTCTGCTTATGATCTTATTTCAGCTTTCCTTTGTTTACAGACCTGCAAAATTACACCTAATGCACAGGAGCTATAGTATCAGTTACAGCCCTTGTTGTCCCAGGCAACAGCCCAGTATGGAAATTTGCTTTCTAGCGTTCACTATTTGGAATGGGATATTCTTGGTTCAGTTCTCTTGGTTAAGGCCTGTCTAGCTTGGAAAACATAATGACTTCTAAAAAAAGAAAGAAACCTGGTTGTGAATAGCTTCTGAATCTAAAAGACTCTGTCAATACCTGTAATTAGGGGTAGTCCTTGACATCATAATTGGGACCAGAATTTCCATTGGTCAGTGATGCGGTTGTAAAGTACCGGATCACATAGTAACAGCAATCTCTGCATTTCCTGTTCCTGTCATTAATCAAATCCACAAATCATTAGCTGGAGACTCACCCCAGTCCAAGCCATTCCAGGTTTGGTCCCTCCTAGCTCTGAGTCTCAGTAAGGTAAGGGACTTAATGTTCAACTCCTCCCACCCACTTGTCTCCCCCGTCTCAGTCCCTTTGAGCATGCTGCATCCTGCCTTGCAGGGTGGCAAGCAGCCCCAGAACTGCAGGGCTCTGATGACAGGGCATTAGATTTGTCATTAGTGGTACTAATAGTATTAGTATTTAATAAATCTTTATCCCACCTTAGAGAGAATATTCTTATAAAACAGAAATATATTCAAATTAAAACATAACTATATAAAATATAATTAAAAACTCTACCACAGTTAAATTAAACTAACAGATGGTGGTAACAATAAAATGGTATTCAGCTCTGTAGACAGAGATTATAAAAACAGCTACAGCTCAAGTGCACTATAAGATTACATTTAAAAAGTGCAGCAAACTAATGAGTTCCTAATGGGGTTGAACCAATGGAACCTGTAGAATCCCAATTGAAAGAGAATTCCACTAGTGTGGGAGAAGACCTGTCTTTGTGCTTACGGCTACACCAAGGGTTAAAAATGTAGGCAGAGTGGTTTGCCTAAGGACAATCCTTCAAGTTCTCAAATTGTTCAGGGTTCTTGAAATTAGAATCAAGAAGTACAGTACTTACATTTAGATGGGATAATTCCCATGGCAATGTGTAACTAATATAATATAAACATTGTATGTTTTGCCATTAATTCAAACAAACCTTATGGTGTATATTTGTTTTAGTTCTCCATTCCTTTTATCTGATACCTATATTGTCAACCTAGTGAAGTAGTCCAGAGAAGCAGTACATCCAGAAGTTCTAGCTCTAACTTTATTGGGAGGTTACATTAACAGAATCTTGCCTTTACAGTCCCAAAAACTAGGCCGTGCCCCTTCTGAGATATTTGCCATATTTCCATTCCTTCTGCAGGCTCAGCCTTTCTTACCTGACCATTATCTAGTCTGTGGCACTTCCACTGTCTCCCAGAATCATTCCCACATACGATTACATCCACCCTATGCATTCAAAATTATTTCAAAATCCAGACCATTTCATGTTTACATGACAGGGATCCACTTTTAAAAAAAGAATATAAAAAATCCTTTTTTGCTTTAAGTAGTCCCAGATAAAATATGTAGTACTGGATATAAAACATACTCACAGAAGGAAAGTAATTGGCATTCACATTCACGGCATGGCTGGGAATGGAAAAGCAGGAGGGGAATCCACACATTGGGAGCTGAGGTCACTGAGGTCAGGACAGAATACCAGCCATTGTTAGAGCCAAAGTGGATTTGAAGGAGTTGAAATCCAAGAAAGGATTTCTTAATCCACCCTCATTTCTAGCAGGTTTAAACCTGGGAGACCAGCAGTTGAAGTCTGCAGTGTGGAAAAGTCCTGAGGTGACTGGATGCCGACTTAGATATTCTGCCCGTCAGTGAATATAGTTGGGGGAAGAGAACTTGCTTTCACTACAGTGACCTTTATGCTAGTCAGAGAGTGTCTGTATGCTTACAGTATGGAACAATAAGGGAACAACAATGACATTAATTGGCCTATTCTAAAATATGGAATGTATGGTACTAGCTTAACCACTCTTTCTCTTGCCTTGTTCTTGAGTCTTGTGTATTTAAGTTGTTTCAGCAGCCAAGCTAGAATTTTTCTCCACAGTGCATTAACTATTTGGGGGGGGGAATAGTTGCTGCTGACATCCATATGCATCCATGTGCATAGCTGCTTTACACTTTTTCAAAATGACTTTTAATTTTAACAGATATAATTGTTAATGCTAAAATACAAAGCAGAAGAAAAATCATGACTGAGCAAGAATTTTTAGTTATTATTTAGTTTAATTATTATCAAGGATAAAATAGAAGGAGCATAAAATACAATATTTACAATATTTATGGCACCAGCACAGCCGATGTATTTCAGTACCTATTTCCTTCATTTAAATTTCTCCTGCCTCTTCATCCAGGTGTTCAGTTTTCTGTTCCTAATTACAAAATTGCATATAGTATTATAAATTCAGCACTGATTTGGGTGACAGAGGGATACAGACTTTTCATAGTGTCAGCTTTAAGGTAATCCTTAAAGGGTTTTTGGATTGTCCTGTTTTCCAAAAGCTTCACAAGAAAACCATTGCCATAAAAGAAAACTGATGTTGAATGAAAAGTAAAAAGAGGACGACCTTGTAATTACTGATTCTCACTCTAAGCAATGGCAACAAATGGAACTGTAGGTGCTATTGCCATTGTCAATGGTAGCTGGGCAAAGCCAGGCCTAGGTTGTCCCAGGCCACATTAACTTGACAAATTTGAAAGATTTTTTAAAATGCCACTGTCTTTGCCTGGAGATTGCAGTCACAACTACTCTGAAGAATTACATATTTGATTGGGTGTGCGGGTATGTTAAGTATTTGTTGGACAGCTGAAATTCAGTCATGACTAAGGCAAAGATACCAGTGGGAAGAACTATATTATGCACATTGACATGCCCGGGAATTCCCATCACTTTCATCTTTCATGAGGCATTGGGTGTGTTTGTTTTGATTGTCTTAAGCCTATTTTAGATTTAGGATAGCTTTTTTTGGCAACCAGGCTGCCAAATTAAAGTATAGTATAGCAAAACAGACACAGTCAAAAAAGCAGGTTAGAGTCTACAGACTTCAGAAATATTACATGTATTGAAACTCTGGGAGAGAATGTGTTATTATGACTTGGAAAAGTTTTCCTTTTTACATGCTGCTAGGAAGGAAATCCAAGAAATCTTCAAAGGATGAAAAAACATAAGAAAGGCCAAACTATGTTTTGGTAGATTCAGCTTCTGAATGGATGTTCTCGCTTTTATAATGGAAGAGATGTCCTTCCTTCAATATGAGATTTCATAAGTTAGATAACTATTTCATGTGGAATCTCTTTCCTAGCTGCAACAGAGAAGTTTGTGGAGCGTTGCCTTGCCTTTTTAAAGGAGGAAGTATGCACAGACCAGACTGTTGCATACACTTGATTGTGTATAGATTGTCTTATCACTGTATGCAGACATCATGTGTGGTGTTCAATGGGAAGAAGTATGAAATGTCAGCCTAATAAATGGATTAACCTTTTTGAAGGTAGAGAAAAGCTCAAGCAGTTTGCGTATCCTGTCATGTTGTTCAAGCTATCAATATTAGCACTGGTTTAACACACCCACCTAGAAAATTTATTCAATTCTTATTCTAATAAAACTGTCACTTAAAAACATTTGTTCCTTCTTGCAATTCCCAAAGTAAATATCCTCTTCATGAAGAAGAAAGTCAGGCATGGGTGGCAGAGTTTAACTTTCTTTCTGTCCATCATTATGAGAAAGTTGGAAAGAAAAAAGAGGACAAGTATATCCTAAATGTTTGTGTTAAAAACTTTTAATAAGACCTGGTTATTTAAGGATCTACCTATCTCCTGTGATGTCTCCCTGGCTGATACAAGCTGACAAAATGAACACATTCCAAGTTCCTTCAATTAATGCCTTCTATCAGGAACCAGTCAGCTCTCCTCTGTTGCAGTCTCTGCCTTCTGGATGTTCCTGCTGAAATCTGGGTGGGGAAGAATTTGGAGGGTGGGGTGGGGCTTGAAGACCCACCTTTTCTCCGAGGTGCATTGCCTAAATGGTTGGAATATTTTACTTGATGTTGGTTATATATGTTTTTGTCTTGTTGGGTGAGATTTTCCATGTTCTTTCCTTTGTTGTTCCTTCTTGTTCCTTTCAATTTTATAGTTCTGTTTGCTAAATTGGAAGGCAAAAAGTTGCATAAGGCAGCATCAAATAAATCAATAAACAAACATCTTAAATGTACCCGAATCTAGTCTTGCAAAGGCACGTGTAAAATATCACTTCAAACAGCAATGCTATTTTCTTTCTTTAATTTGGTTGTGCAAAAGATAGGGCCAAACCAAGAGATTTTAATGATTTATGACAGGGAAGTCAGAAAACTAATTCCGTTGTAATGAGGAAATTAAACATTTTTATTTTGGAGAATAAAAAAACATTGAAGTTCATAGTAGAACGTAGCCTGGAGGATTGAGAGGAGCACCTAATAAGTCTGAATTTATTTTTTTGCATGTTACATAGAATAAATAATACGTAACTTGCACAGCATACATCTATAATTACTCAGTGCAGAATATATGTATAAAATAATTTTTAAAAAACTTTTACAGGTTTTATTGTTTTATTTATTACAGCAGTGCAAGGAAAACCTGAACTTGCAAATGCTAGTGTCGGAAAAATTTCTTTTTTTCCATAAATTCTGACCCAGCAGTTTGGTACAGTGGGCTATCAGAGTGAGGGACTTACAGCAATGCACCTTAAGACCTGGTGGCAATGTCTGATGTATCTATTTAAACTATTTAAAACTCCATTAGTCTCCAATGACCTATGGCCTAAGAAACTAAACCTTGGTGTGTGCTAGCTCCTTTCAAGAGGGTTCACATGCATATGTTATATTTGAAGTATACATTTTTTTTCTTTTAGAATGTTTTAGGTCAAATTCTTATATATACTTATCTTAGAATAAGTCCTGTTTCATTTAGAAACTTGGTTGTGAGAATTGGTGTACACTGCTGATCCCATCTGTATCATATACATTCTCTATTACATTATGCTTCACAGCAGTTACAATATCTACTAACAATAATCTATAAAATAGGTTAGGATGGCTGGATTAACTAAAGTTAAACTGTGAATTTCATGAATGATTCAATATTTGAAGCAAGATGATTTTCAGTTCAGATCTAGCATTCAAACCATTATATTAAAGCAGCTCTCTTACAACTTCCATTTTGACATAATGGTCAATTCAATTCTTTGCTATATTTTTGACTTTTTTTTAACGTGCAAAATATTTTCTTTAACTTATCTGCAGATGTCACTTTAAATATTATTTTCCAGGGTTTTATTTTCCAGAAAAACAGATGTCTGTAATTATCTCTACTTTGACCTCTGAGACTTATCAAAGTCAAATAGGCAATCATCCAATCATATGAGCTATCATTACTAGAGGAAAAGTAATTATAATCTGAATATGTTTGAACATGATTATTATAAGTCTAAACTGTTGTACTACTGATTGGGATTGAACTGAAAAAAGTATCATTTTATGATTCAAATTATATAACTTCATTTGTTTTTGTAATTTTGAAGAGTAGAGAGCAATATGGTTTCATAATGTAATCCTTTAACTGAGAACAAAGCACACAGTGATAGCTCAAAAGCCATAAAAGCTGTCTTAAAGCAATGAAGGAAAAATCAGAGAAGCCTCAAAAAGAATGAATAAGGTCTCTGGAAACAAAGAACATTACAAAATCTTTAATTCAAATTTTTCAGGGAAAACAGAAGTAGCAATAGGAAAAACTTTTTGAACATGAATACTATTTCATTGGTCTCCATGAGTATAAAGATAATCCTTGAAGAATTAGCCTATTCAATTAAGTTCTTATATTAAAATTGTCTGACAGAAAATATTGACATAGAGATATTCATATCCTATTCATATACTATTTAGAATTATTTAAGTATTTACTTACATAATCACATTATCATCCTCAAGTGTATCTTTAGTAGCAGCTTTTTAATTATTTCTCCAAATCCCACTTCAATTTAATATGTTTCTAGAATCTCATTCAGGATATTAATATATATGCACTGTATGCTGTAGGCACTTATACACACAGCCAGTTCTGCTTCATTATGTTCTACAGGCTCTTATATATGGAATACCATGTTATCAAATGAACATTATTTTATCTCAGTGGTTTCACTGGAACAGTTAAGGTGCAGAGTCTTTCAGTTAAGTCGGACCACTGGTGGACAAATGTATGTTTTTTTGGTAGGAATATACAGATGAAGTTTGCTATACTTTTCTCTTGGGGAATTTGTCCTTAAATGGTTTTCCCTGAATTCAATATAGCTGAAATGTTTTTTTATGGCTTGTTTCTTAATAGTTTTTCAATGATTCCATGTTCAAACCCTCAGTACTGGATGGTTTGTTGTTTGCAATAGAATTGTAATAAATCGGCAGGCAAGCTCATTCAGACATGGCAAGTTTTAATTCACATTCAGATGTGGAATCTGAATCTGCACTAGGCATAAGGATCATATCTCAACTGATATTACTCTATCCTGTCCCTTCAGTTTTACATAACCTCAGACCTGCATTTCCCCGTGGTCTTGGGATTGGCGTGGCTCCGGATGCATGACCCACAGATTTATTGGTCCCAGAACTTGGTCACCTTTCCAAGTTTATAGTGTGTGGACCACACCCGCCAAATCTGTGCCGGCCAGGTGGTGAGTGCCCCAGAGGTCTCCCTGCCCTCTGAACTGGCGACTTACGCTGACATGTTCAGCGAGACTGAGGTGGATCAATTGCCCCTGCACAGGCCATATGACTGCCCCATTGACTTAGTTCCTGATGCGCCTCTCCCCGTGGGGCATTTGTATTCCATCTTGGACCTCCAAGTTGGCCGCATTGCGGGACTTTCTGGACAAAAATTTGGCTCAAGGTTTTATTTGGCCCTCATCTTCTCCAGTGTCTGCACCAGTGCTCTTTGTCAGAAGTCCGGAGAATTTAGGCTTTGCTGTGACTATCGAAAATTAAATGCCATTACGGTATGCAATTGATACCCGCTGCCCCTCATCCCCGAACTTCTGGAATGGCTCCGGGAGGCAAAAATCTTCACGAAATTGGACTTGAGAGGAGCCTACAATCTCGTCAGGATTCGGTCGGGTGATGAGTGGAAGACAACGTTTGGCACCCGGTACGGGCACTTCAAGTATACAGTGATGCGGTTTGGGCTGACCAACACCCCTGCAGTTTTTCAACACTTCATGAACAACAAATTCCAGGATCTGTTAGATCAGTTTGTTGTGATCTATTTGGACAACATTCTGATCTACTCCCCTTCATGGGAGACGCACCACCAGCATCTCCATCAGGTCCTGCAACGGCTCCGAGATCATCGTTTGTATGCCAAACTGGAGAAATGCCAATTCTATCAAATGACCATTGATTTCCTAGGTCATCGCATTTCTCCTGAGGGCATCGCCATGGAGCCGAGCAAGGTCAAGTCTCTGTGTAGTTGGCAACCCCCACGTTGCGTTAAAGATGTCCAGTGACTCCTTCGGTTCGCCAACTACATAGAACCTTCATCCCCGGTTTTGCTTCCATGACTGCGCCCCTCACTTGGCTCCTGCAGAAAAAGACTCGGTTTCATTGGGATACCCCAGAGCAACTGGCTTTCCAGGCTTTAAAGGAAGCTTTCATGAAGGAACCCATCTTGAAACATCCTGACCCGCAATGGCCGTTTGTCGTGAAAGCGGATGCCTCCGACATTGCCATTGGAGCGGTGTTACTCCAGGCTACTGCGCTCGCCAGTGCCCTCTTCCCTTGCGCGTACTAGCGGAAACTGAATCCGGCCGAGCGCAACTACACCATCTGGGAGAAGGAGCTACTGGCCATCAAAGTGGCATTTGAGGCCCGGAGGCATCATTTGGAAGGGGCTCAGCATCAAATTGAGGTCCAGTATCACGCCTGTCCGTCGTCGTCCAGAGTAACAGAAACAAGGAACGCAGGTACGAGGTGCAAGTAAGGTTTTATTCCTTAGCAAACAAAAAGTCAGCACTGGGAGTGGATTGCCGCACTCCCCCAACCACCGGCAAGGCCCCTCCGGCCCAGGAATGGTAGGCGGCCGAAGCGGGAATGGAGGGGAGGGGGGAGGCCCGTACCTGGTGTCCTGCGGGCCCGTTCTAGCGGCTGGGACGGTGCCGACGACCGGCTGGAGTCAGGGCAGCGTCCGGCGTCAGGGCGGCGTCCGGCGGCTGCAGGCCATGTCCCGAGTCACCTTCCCCACCGGTGAATGGCAAGCCCTGTGGGGCTTGACATCCAGATGGACCACAAGAATCTGGAAAGCTTGCAGACCACCCGGAAATTGAACCAACAGATTCGGTGGTCTCTCTTCTTTGCTAGGTTCAATTTCCGCATTACCTACATACCAAGCAGTCGCAACCAAAAAGTAGACCCTCTGTCAAGGAAGCCAGAATATTCCTGTACAGAAGACAAGCTTCTGCCCAGAACAGTTCTCCCCGTAGAGTCTTTCTCTGCAGTTTGGGAGCCAATAGATGTACGGACTCGGATTCGGGAGGCACAACCAGAATATTCCTGTACAGAAGACAAGCTTCTGCCCAGGACAGTTCTCCCCGTAGAGTCTTTCTCTGCAGTTTGGGAGCCAATAGATGTAAGGGCTCGAATTTGGGAGGCACAACAGCATGATGCATGGGTGGCTCAGCGAAGGGAGGAGTTGGGGCCAGACTCCCCATGGACTGTCACAGATGAACTCCTGAACTATTGTGATGGGCTCTATGTTCCAGGAGGGCCACTCAGAGGGCTCATTCTCAGCCAATGTCATGATAATCTGGCGGCGGGGCATTTTGGCCTATTCAAGACACTGAACTTGGTCTCCCATACATTCTGGTGGCCCCGAATACAACACAACGTCCAGGCCTATGTCACATCTTGTATACAGTGTTGGCAGGCAAAGTCAGCGATAGGGCCCCCACCAGGTCTACTTCAGCCCTTGCTGATGCCCAAAAGACCCTGGGAAGCAGTGTCCATGGACTTCTTGATGGACTTGCCCCCATCTTCTGGCTTCACGACACTATTTGTGGTGGACATGCTGACCAAGATGATGCATTTCATTCCTTGCCATAGCTTGCCGTCAGCCCGTGCCACCATTTGCATGTTCATCCAGCAGATTTTCCGGCTGCACGGCCTCCCTGATAGGGTCATTTCAGATAGAGGGGCTCAATTTACGGCCTGTTTCTGGAAGGGGTTGATGAAGGCCCTAGATGTAAAAATCTGCCTATTGTCAGCGCATCATCCGCAAACTGATGACAGGACCAAGAAAGTAATCAGAATCCTAGAGCAATACCTGCGCTGTTATGTGAATCAGCAGCAAAACAATTGGGCGGATTATCTTGTGGTAGCCAAGTTCACGTTTAACAACTCACAGCACAGCTCCACGCATATGACACGGTTCCTGGCCAATGGGGGTATCATCCTCGGCTTTTTCCCCTCTGGCAGCTCGACTCGCCAGTTCTGCAGCTAACGAATATCTGACCGAGTTATGGGCTATCCATCAATTGGTGTGGCAACAATTAGATAAGGCCAAAGCGGATTACAAGATGGTTGCCGATCGGTTGAGGCGAGATATGCCTACATTAATGGTGGGAGATCAGGTGTGGCTATCAACCAGGAACCTGCCATCAAACTGGCCTGCCAAAAAACTAGACCACCGGTACCTAGGACCGTTCCCTATTGAAGCCATCATCAACCCAGTCGCTTACTGGTTAACTTTGCCACAGTTGTTACGGGTACATCTGATCTTTTACCGGTCTCTGTTGGTCCCAGAACAACCGGCGTGTCCACTCCAACAATCAGAACATCCCCCACTGGAACAATATGATGGTGACAGCTCTCCCGAGTATGAGATCGCCAGTATTTGAGACTCCCGTTGGCTGAAAGGGTGATTTCAGTATTTGATTGAATGAAAGGGCTATGGACCGGAGCAGTTCACCTGGGAGGATGCGACCACTGTTCATGCTCCTGCCTTGGTGACAGCGTTCCACGAACAGTTCCGTTCACGATTGCATCCTGCCCAGCAGACAGGGTCCTGCGGTGCAGGATAGTGTTGTGATTCCTCACCAGCCTGTGGATCTGGCAGCTGAGTCTGAGGAATCAGATGAGGAGGAGGGACCTGGAGTGACATTAGAATCAGGAAGGCTCTGAGGAGCTCCAAGACTTATAGTCAGATGACCCTGGCCCTTCCACTGGCGCTCATGCTGAGACACAGCTATGTTGGGAGCCTGAGTTGGATAGTAATGAAGAACGGTTGGGAAACATCTAGGATGCACAAAGGCGCAGGCAAGAGAAGCGAGTAGAACAGAGGAATGCAATGGGGCGGCTCCAAAGGCAAAGGAAAAGGCATTAGGAAGCCATGCCTTGGCTGAATTATAAAAGAAAAGGTGTAGGAGGTGCTGGTTGCCAAAGGCAACCGTTCGTGTTGAGGATCAAGTTTTTGTGAACTGTGTTTGCCTTGGACATTGACTCAGGTCTGTGAGAATAAACGGTTGGTTTTTTCTTGTGGTTTCTGCCTGCTTGTTGGAAGAGGGGTTTCTCCTTGTGAGCATAACAAGGACTCTCGTAGGCTGGGACAGAACACCATCCTTACTCACAACATACATACAGGCAACATACATAGTACAAAAGGAATAGGATTTGCCATTTGTGGGTGGGTGTGTGTCTCAAAGGAAATTATTAAGATTATTGAATAAAACAGTTCTCTTAGCTCACTGTTGTAATTGTAGCTTTGCTGAATTGCATGTATTGTTCTGAAAACAATAGAATCACATTCCTTATATTGACAGCAAAAGTCATAGTTATGAAAGAAATCTAGATAACAAATTTGGACACTTTGGCTAGAAATGATTTTCAATTTATTGGGGGAAAATGCCAATGCCTCTAAGACTGAAAGTATTTGGACATACTTTGCACGTTAATTAATCTTTTTTTTCTTTTCTTTACTCAGAATTTTAAGGCTGACATTTGTAAGCCAATAAGAAGCCTGGGGGAAAAAGAAGGCTAATTCTTTTGTTCTCTGGAGACCATGATCCATTTAAAATTCACTTAGTACCA
>NW_015392515.1:25843-36821 GCF_001527695.2 Protobothrops mucrosquamatus | reverse complement strand
GTTAGTAACTGAGAAACAATCAGACTGCTCTACCTGGCAGCAATTTAATGTTCCACTTCTATGGGCAGAGGATAACCCCCCTGGATTTGCAAAATATGCCACGCCTGTTATGGTAGAACTTAAACCACAAGCATATCCAGTTAGAGTGCCTCAAAGATATTGTACTTCAGAGGCTGCTCTGGCCATTCAGGAATTAATAGAAAAATGGCAAAAATCATTAGAAAAATTCAGTCACCCTGGAATACTGCAATTCTACCTGTTCGTAAGCCAGACGGACAGTGGAGACCAGCACAAGATTTACGCCCCATCATTAGACTAACCTTAACCCTACACGCAACTGTTCCTAATCCATATATTCTTTTAAGCACAATACCTGCAACTGCTAAATATTTTTCCGTTATAGACTTAAAAGATGCATTTTTCACGATCCCCTTACACGAGAATTGTCAGGAGATTTTTGCATTTGAATAGACCAATCCTAAAACACAAGTTAGGACTCAATATACCTGGACTAGACTACCACAAGGC
This sequence comes from Protobothrops mucrosquamatus, assembly GCF_001527695.2. Lineage (NCBI taxonomy): Eukaryota > Metazoa > Chordata > Lepidosauria > Squamata > Viperidae > Protobothrops > Protobothrops mucrosquamatus. Next base: position 36,293 of record NW_015392515.1, on the reverse strand, counting down.
TTTAAAAATTCACCCACATGTTTTGGTCAAGCTTTAGCCCAAGATCTTGCATTTTTAAAGTTAGTCAGACAAGAGGATTGTTGTCTTCAATATGTGGATGATGTTCTAATAACTGGACAAAACAGGGAGGATTGTTTTGAAAACACAAGACTGCTTCAAATATTACAAGACTGTGGCTACAGAGCATCCAAAAAGAAAGCACAACTAGTCCAAAAGACTGTAATGTATTTAGGCTATGAACTGTCCCAAGGACAGAGGGCTTTAGGCCCCCAGAGAAAGCAAGCTGTGTTACAGATCCCCATCCCCCAAACAAAACAGGAAGTTAGAGCCTTTCTGGGAATTACAGGCTTCTGTAGGATTTGGATTCCTAATTTTGCTCTCACAGCTAAACCATTGTACCAAGTTTTAAAAGGACCAGAAAAGGAACCTCTTTTATGGTAACAGGAACAAAACCTAGCTATGAAAACACTTCAACAAGCCTTAACTACAGCTCCAGCCCTAGGACTACCTGATATAACTAAGACTTTTTCACTTTATGTCGATGTGAGACAGAATGTGGCTCTTGGAGTCCTTACCCAAAAGCAAGAAATTTGGAATCGCCCAGTCGCTTATCTATCAAAGCAATTAGATACAGCAGCACAAGGGTGGCCACAATGTTTAAAAATCCTAGCAGCAGTCATGCTTTTACTACAGGCAGCAAATAAGGGGGATGAGCAGAGGGGTTTTATGGCTCTCACTTCCTTTACTAAAACTTCAAAGGGACTGAATGTGGATCTCACCAAGAGGACTGACCATAACAATATGGCCCATCAGCTTTCATCTACTACTCTCTGAAGTCTCCCTTCTGCCGGTCGAGAGGAAAAGGGGGTGGAAATGTGATGCCTGGGATTGTTGCTGGAAGGACGGTGGGGTGAGGGCTGCTTGGAAACACTTAAAACCTTGAATGATAGGGGTTGGCCCCTCAGATCCTGTCTAGAATGCCTGCAACCATCTTATCTTAATAAAGATGCCTGTTGGAAGAGATATTCCAAGAGTTCTGTCTTCTTAAGATGTAAAGTGGGGTGGATCCTTACAGCATCACTGAAATGAACTAACACAGCATTTGAGGAAAGCAAGGCCTTGACCTCTGAAAAGCTCTTTTCATGGACTTGTGTCCACTGCCAAGGAGCCTGTTTATGCAAGAGCCGGTGTAACGGCTCAGCCACTGCGGCCTTGTGAGGTAGAAATGCATGGTAAAAGTTTAACAGTCCCAGAAAAGCCTGTAGTTCACTTTTGGACTTGGGACTTGGGGCCTGCTGAATTGCTTTGAGCTTGGATTCAGCAGGATGGATGCCTTCAGCATCAATACGGAACCCCAGAAATTCAGTGGAGGTAACTCCAATCTTACATTTGTCTTGCTTCAGCTTCAGCCCTGCTTGGCGGAAACGCAGCAAGACACCCTCAGCCTTTCAGCTAAGCTCACAGATGACTCCCCAGCAATGAGGATGTCATCAAAGTAGGGACAGACCCAAGGAATACCACGGAGCATTCGCTCCATCACACTCTGGAATATTCCAAAGGCCACATTAGCCCCAAACTGCAGCCTTTCTACCTTAAAGGCTCCCCAGTGCGTCACAATTGTTTGGGCCTCAGCTGTTGCCTCATCAACAGATAGCTGTTGATAGGCCTGAGCCAAATCAAGCTTTGCAAAGATTTGCCCCCCCCCCCTTGAGGGAGGCCAGAATGTGGTTCACCACAGGCATCGGGTAGGCATTCTGCTGCAATGCTTTATTTAGTGTACATTTATAGACCGCACAAATTCGGACTTCTCCATTGGCCTTCAGTGGCATGACTATAGGGGTTTCCCATGGACTAGAGTCCACAGGTTCTAAGATGCCCTGCTGGAGCAGCTTGTCCAGCTCTGCATCTATTTTGTTCTTTAGGGAAAAAGGCACCCTTCAGGGCTTGATCCTGATGGGTGTGATGGCTGGGTCTATACGTAAAGCAATGGGAGGCCCCTTCTACGAGCCAAGCTCTGAACTGAACACATCAGCAAACTCCTTGCAAACTTCTGCAAGGCCTGATGTTTGCAGATTGTGAAGTCCAGTCACTTGAATCCCAAGGGCCTCGAACCAATCGAGACCAATAAGACTCGTACGATCACCCCCAACTACCACCACATCTAGTAGCCCTTCAAAACTCCTACACTGCACCTTGAGCGTGGCCTCCCCCTTCACGCTGACTCTGGAATTCTGGAAGTCAGTAAGGATTAAATTTGAATGCCTGAGTTTAACTCGTAGGCCACTTCTGCTGCAAACCTTATTAAAGGTGTCTAAGGAAATGATCGATAGAGCGGACCCTGTGTCCAACTCCATCAACAAGGGAACCCCTTGCAACTTCACGTCAATGTGAAGCTTCTTTTTAAGTGGCCTGTGAACCCCGGTTTTGAAAATGCCCCTAGGGGATGCGTAGAAGCCCACCCTGTTTTGGCTGGGGACCTTGGTACCTTTCAGAGGCAATTCTTCTGGAAACTGGTTCTTCTGGTGACCCAAACAGATGGAGGCAATGTGGCCTTGCCTGCCACATGTCCGGCAGATAGCAGAGTGGAACCGGCAGCCAGAGCGCTTGTGGTGACCTCCACACCCGAAACACCGAGGGATTGAGGTTGTCTGCTGTCTACCTTCCTGAGGCCTTCTTCCTGCTTGCTGCTGAAGCCTGTCTACCTCCATCTCTGGCTCCTCTTCGGAATCCTCCCGAGCGACCTCTTGATGGACGGTACTAAGCGTTGAGGGATTCTTGGCAAGCCTCAAGGCCTTCACCGCTCCGCCCGCTGCTTCTTCAGCTGCAATCTCTCTTAACGCATCTTGGAATGACACATCTTCTTTTGCAAAAAGTTTCTGTTGCAGCTCATGACTCTGAAGCCCACAAATTAAGTGATCCCGGAGCCTCTCTTCTAGATCCCTGAATGCACAAGGCCTAGCTGCTTGTCTTAAGGCAGCAACAAAGTCCGCAGAAGACTCACCAGGCCTCTGATCCCTCTGCTGGAAGGCGTGCCTCCATGCAATTACTGAGAGCTTGGGTTCAAAGTGCTCTCGTAGCATCCTCTTTAAGTCAGCATACACAATTGATTCCGGTGGTGCTGGGGCTACAATATTCTCTGCAATATCGAAAGTCTCTTGCCCACAGACACACAGCAATTTAGCAGCTTTAAAGCCATCTTCTTGGATCTTGTTTACTCGAAAGTAATTCTCTACTTGAGCCACGTAGGAGCTCCAGCGCTCAGGGTGAGAAGTATCAAATTCCGATAGATGGCCTAGCTTTGACACTGTTACAGCCTGAAGCCTCTTCGATGCCTCTTGCTGCAAGGTATGAGAAGGGGTCCCATGAAGTCGAGCTCACCTCCAGCGTTCTCGTACTGGCAATCACTTCCTCTGGACGCCGAACTTCCCAGCGCTTCAGGCCTCCTCTGGTAAGTCAGCCTACCTTCTCCTGTTGTTCTTCTTGCAGCCTATCCCACCTTCGTCACCAATGTTCTGTTTTAGAATCAGAGACATCGAAGCAAGGCAGGAGTATCAAAACACTACTTCTTTACTGAGATCACAAACAACAGAACAGCAAACAAAATGGCGCTGGCCCTTTTATACTCCCTTTGCAGGGACAGCATCAGCCTATCAATGCAAGGCTAGTATCCCACTTTGCACATGCTCACAAGGCTGGAGACAGCCTGTCTGGTCCCAGGCAACCACATGGTCTGCCCGGGCCTTCTGCAGCCTCCTGAGCCTGCTGAGTCATTCAGCAGGCCCAGGACATAACACTACCTTTCTTCATTCCTCCTGGAGGGCAACCACTCCCCTGCTGCATTTCTTGCTTATTTGTTGCTGCCAGCACAGGTGGCTGCCACAGAAGTTGTAGATCGGCTCATGGCCGGACTGCTTGGACTCCTTGATCTCCTCTCCTCTCCCCCCTCCTCCTTCCCCTTTGGTGCAGCTAGAGCTGACTCCACCTCCTCCCAAGGCTGCTTCTTTTTTTCATTCTCCCGCCCAAACTGCCCCCTTTTATAGCCTCTCCTGTCTCTGCCCCCTCATCCTCCTTTCTCATGGGGGATGGTGAGCCAGAAGTGAGCCTGGGGTGAGGCCCAGCCTCAGCCACTCTGCAGCTCCAGAGGACTCTCTCACAGTAGGTCCTTGCCTGCACTGGCTCTTTCCCTCCCCCACTACACTTGGCTAGCAGGGCTGCGTACCATCTGCCACTCGTTAATGTACCACAAGTGGTACACGTACCACCGGTTGAAAAGCCCTGCTCTAGCCCATTAGTTGAGACTTTAGGATCCTCTCTCATAAATCAAAAGACCCCATTTTTTAATTCTAACTCTAGCTTTCTTTTTATGCCAGCCAGGCTTCCATACCAATGCCTTTAAATCATCAGATAGATCTCCCTTCATTCTTGTACATGTTACTTGAATCTAAGGAGACCATCTAGTTATCAACTTTCTAGAGGAACTGGCCCATTTATAATCCTTGTCGCCCTGGTGGTTCAGATCCCCATATTTGCTCTAGTATATTTATCTTCAATTCGGTCTGATCTTCTTCTTCCTCAAGTTTCTTTTGGTTTAAGTAGAAAATCATGTCCAATTTTATAGTTGTTGTTTGGTTGTCTAGGTTTTCAGTTAGCTGTACTTGTTGATCTTTAACATGCCTTGGTATAACTTTCTTCTGCTTCTGTTGTTTTTTGGGTTGTAGGTTCTTTAGTTGCAATCAGGGTTTGGTTGTCTAAATTTTCAGTACATTGTACTTGTTCTTTAAAGTCCTCTGTCTTGTTATTAATTTCTTCCGCTTCTGTTGTTTTTTGAATTGTAAGTTCTTTAGTTGCAATCAGGGTTTCGCTTTGTAGGTTTAAGCTGGCGCCTTTGTCTTTCAGTCTAGATTTAATTATCTCAGTAGCTTCGAGATGTCAAGCCCTCCCCAGGCTCGACATTCAAAGAGGGGGAAGGTGGCATGTCAGCACAATGGAGTTGGAGGAAGAGCCAGCACCGAGTCCAAGGCAGCTTACCGTCCGGACTCCGGCAGGGCGTCATTTGGGCTGGCGAACAGCTGATGGGAGGTTCCCTTCGGCAGGTTCCCTGCGCAAACGGAGGTCCTAGGAAGCCGCACCTATGCAGGTGGTGGTTGTGGGCAGCCGCCATGCACAGAAGACGCTGGAGCCGCCGAACAGCTGTAGGGCGGAGGCCACCAAGCAGCTGACAGCCTGACACACCGGAGCACGTTTAGGAGATCGGACAAAGACTAATTGTCAATTTACTTGCTGCTGATTGCTGGTTGGGTGATAGGAGGGTGGGGTGTTTGATAATTGTTGGGTGGGGTCATGGTTTGTTGGGCGGGGGTGGGGTTGCTAATTAATAGGCCAGAGGGTGGGGTAGCGTTAGCTCAATTGTATTTAAGCAGTGCTGGGAGGCGATTGCTCCCAGCGCGAACTTTGTATAGCACAGAGCCTGATTTATATAGGTCTGTGTTGAGTCATTACTTTACCTCAAAGTAAACCGGAGCTGACTCAATCAGGTGCCTTCGTGTCTTTCTTTTCTTCATGAGTCTGGTAGGAAAGTGGACACAATAATTTTTTCAAATATAAGTTTATAATTAGCCAAAATTTGTTACTGGTCCTCCTCCATTTCTGAGATGGTTATAAATGGTCCTTTAGTGGAGACTATTTTTTAAACAAGAGTCAGTCACCTCCACACTTCCTAAAAGCCAATTTCACCGCCCAGCTGTTCTCTCAGCTTTTTATCTCTTTTAGATAATACCAAGGACAGATCTGGCTGTGAGGTCTCTTTGTCAAGAATATTCACTTGCTGTACCACTGGGAGATTACCCCCCCCACACACACTTTTCTTAAGTTTTTTTTTTACAGTGTTTCCATCCACACATCACATCCAGTCCTTTGCACTTGCACCAAGACAGTCAAATCCCTTTGAAGGCTCCCCAAGGAAGAGCTCAGCCTTTCTGGCAGTTACAACAAAAGCTCATGAAAGGGGCGAAGATGGAAGCTGCTCCTGCAATTTCCTCCCTTCCTTCTTTCCTCCCTACCACCATTCCTTTAGTGACCCCTCAAAGTCACAACAACACTGAAAAAAGTGACTTATGACCATTTTTCACACTCACGGCCTTTGCAGCATCCCCACTGTCACTTGACCAAACTTCAGATGCTTAGCAGTTGCAGTATCCTGGGATCATGTGATCCCCTTTGGTGACCTTCTGGCAAGCAAAATCTGCAACCGCACAGTGATTCACTTAACAGCTGAAGCAATAAAGGTCGTAAAACAGAGCAAAACTCATTTGCTTAGCAATGCAAATTTTGGGCTCAGTTGTGGCCCTAAGTCCAGGACTATCCGTATTATTGAACTTCATAGAGCCCCCCCCCCCCCATCCAGGGGACCGATCCTGTTTGGCTGTTAGTCACAGCAGTCGAATTGTGCTGCCATTGTGGAAACATTATCAATCTCCCCCAAAAGTCTCATTTCCAATGTGGGGAGAATGGGAATGGCCGCAAAAAATGTGGAAATAATATTTACAGAAAGCTCTGCAGGTATTCTTTCTTTATTTGTCATTTCCAGGAGAAGAAATATAATAAAAAATGAAGCTCCCAACTTTATTCATAAAGATTTGCTAGCTAAAAATTTTATTTTGTGAGAAGATACAGAAATGCAATTTATTGTAATTTATATAATGGATACATAAATAATGATTTGCAGCAAGGTCAATTTCACGCTTGGTGTTTGAAAATCTGTGATATTGATTAGAAATTGATGCGACAAACTTTGAAAAGGGAAACATGCCAATCATTTCAAGGAGGAGAAGGATGGGGGGGGGGGCAAATTCTGCCGGTCCTGATGCCTCCCAGCACCCTTTGAACCGTTCTCTTCTCCTTCACGGCTGGGAAGAGGCTGCTGGGCTGGAAGCAACGAGAGGAAGAGGAAGAGGAGGAGGGGAGGTGGGCAAAATGGTGGTGGGGTCCTTGGTGAAGACCCTGAAGGAAGACAAAGGGCCTGTGGGGAGAATTCATAAATCTTATAACTGTGTTAGAAATATTGTACAGGGAATCAACTGACCCGGGTCTCCACAAAGTTACCGATTAACAGCCTCCAAAATCCTTTAAACTTACACAAATATAAAAATTAATTAAATACTTATTTCAAGTGGTAAACACACACAAGCAAGCACGCAAAACTCAATTAACAAAATGTAAGCATAATTACAGTTCAAACAAGGAGACTCAATCCACGTTACTTGATTTAATCCACCCCTTCTCTGAGGTCGGCACGTACACACACTCACAGCCCTCAAGGGTCACCCTAGAATCAGCACATACACACTTGCACTCCCAGGACAAGCACCCCTGCAAAAGAATTGCTCTGCACCCCATTTCTCTGCAGCTGCCCCCGTAGGCAAACCCCCTTTCTTGGGAGGATAAATAATTCTCCTTTCCTATATATATATTCTTTTTTTCTCTTACGTACCAAAATTAAATATAAAATTCTGGAAGAGAAATTCAGGTTTGCTATCTAGAAGTTCTTACCTGCTCTGTCTTTCTTCAAACTCTTTTTCCGCAATTGGTCCTTTTTCACCAAACGCTCCTTGTTCTTCAATCGGAGGTCGTCTTTTTCCGACAGCAGCCTTGAGATTTCTGTTGTCTTCCCAAAAATTATGAAGAGAGAAAAATGAACCCCCTTAGTTTTTTTATTTTGTTTTTTCCTAATCACATTTAGATATATAAAAAGGTATCTTGTTTATGTCTGGCCTCAGGGCGCCAATAAATCCATTTGAATCTGAAAGAAAAAAGTCAGGATTGCTATCTAAATATTTCTCACCTTTTAAGTTCTTCGTTAATATCGTTATTTCCTCTCAGGACTTCCGCCTTCTCCCCATCTTGTTTTTGAACCCTGCAACTCAGATCTTGATTCTGCTTGTCTTTCTATAAATGATGGAGAACAGAGCAGGAAATTTCATGAAATGTAAATTACGCCCTGCCTCTTCTTGATGTGTGAAGGAGAGAGTTTAAAAGCAATCAAAATCATAAGAATTAATAAAATATGCCACTAAGGACACTGAAAAGTTCAGCTTCTGTAAATACCTTCTGCCCCTATGAACTACTTCATTATCCCCATTATTTAGGTCATTCTTGTCATACACACATAAACAAAGACACCTCAGGTTTATCAAACCAGATTTATTTCCTCGGTCACTTTCCTGATGGGTAGCAAGGTGGCATCAAAGAATTACCAATCGGAATTGAGATCAGATCAACTGAATATACTCGTTTTTCGTAAATTTGCTGAATACTACTAAAATGGTAGTATTTAATTAAATAATTAAATAATTATTGAATTACTGAATTTGTGTAGCAACACATGTCAAATCAGTGACTTTGGGGGGCAAACAACTATAAAAAAATAAAAATATAAAATGAATTGTGAATTAGATATTTGCTTGATAATTTTCCTTCATTAAGAAGAATTTCTTCACGGTGATATATTTCATGGTCATGAGAGGAATTACGAAACTTTGTTTTCCATAAAATAATTTCTCTGTGATATCAGCAGAGAGAAAGAGGATGTTAGTCTAAACTTCCTTTTTAGGAAAAAAAATCTGGGATGTAGATATATAAATAAGTGCATATTTATATCCTTGTCAGTATTTCCACACACATGTGCAACCCCAATTAACTGCTGTAGGGCAATAAAGGTTATTCTTTCTGAGGTAGAAAATGATCATTTTAGTTAAATTGTTTAAGAAATGTAAAACACAGTGGTTCACACAAAACACGGACCATCTAAATTTTATTTCAATGTATTGGTATTGAACCTGGCTAAGATGGCAATGAAGAAGCCAACCAAGAATTAGATGAATTCATATATTTAGTGATAATTGCCATTATTTAATAGAAATTACATTTTTGCTGTCTTAAGCTTGTGGTAGAAACAGCTGCCCAAGATGTTTGTGGGGTTCTCTCCTCCCACTATGAAGCCCCATCAGTAAACCAGAATTCCTGGTCTGGGGAGAGAGAAGCTAAAGTGGGGACGTGGGGGTTTGGGGCGGGCCAGACTCTGCGCAAGAAGTCAGCCCAGTTTCTGCATGTTTTGAGAATTTGGAGGATTTATCCAAGCCTGACCTGCCTTTTGCCTCCATTCTTCAGGACGTATTATCCAGAGGAAATAAAAATAAACTAACCCAAAGGAGTCGTATTTATTTTCATTGTTAATGTCTTGTCCAGCAACATTGACAAAATGCCATATTTTAAAGAGACAAACTTACTTCTCTCTCTCTCTCTCTCTCTCTCTCTCTCTCTCTCTCTCTCTCTCTCTCTCTCTCTCTNTCCATCCGAAGAGAAAATGGGCTGAACTGGGGGGTTCCTGCCGCTCTCTGAGATGGTGGTTTTCTTGCAGACGTTTCATGACCCAACTAGGTAACATCCTCAGTGTGTTGACCCGAATTAGGAGACAGCATGGGAAGTATCAGTTGTGAATATGTGCAGAGGGCCCTGGCAGAGTCACGGATGCAGGTCATGAAAGGGCAGCAAGGAAAAGAGCCCCTGTCCCAGCCCACCCGGGAACGTCCGAGGTCTTTAGGGAAAGCCCCCAAAGGGAACTCTTTTAGCTGCTTCGGCTTTCTCCCTCCTTAGCTACAGTGTGCCAGACTTACTGGGCGAAATCTTGATCTCACGTGTGTCAGCTTTGCCGGGTGGATTGCTTATGTAATCAGAGGGAATAAATACACGGATTTCTTCTCATTCGGGGCTTTTTCCAGCTGAATAAAAAAGCTTAAAGGCAACTTCTGGTCTCCTGTATTTCTTAATCAAGCAAGACCTCAGAACCTGCACAGCAAGTGATGATGGCCCTCAGGACTGAGAGGGCAAAATCCTCGAATAGAAACACAGAGAAAGTACTGATGATGTTACCTAGCTGGGTCTTGAAACGTCTGCAAGAAAACCACCAGGCTCAGAGAGCACTAAGAACCCCACCCGACTGTCATTATCTGGCACCATCCTCAGGCCCAGGGTGTGTGTGTGTGTGTGTGTTGCATACTGTTGTTCTGAGCCCAAAGTTTCTGTTGCTAAGCGAGACAATGGTTAAGTGAGCTTTGCCCCATTTTACGACCTTTTTTTCCACTGCGGTTGTTCAGTTAGTCACACGGTCATTAAGTGAATCCAGCTTCCCCAGTGACATTGCTGCGACCGCACTTTTTTCCACGCCGTTGTAACTTTGACCGGTCACTACATGATCTGTTGTCAGTTGAGGGAAATCTATCAGCATCAACAATATCAGGAATTGTGTTCTTCCACCACGGGGTGTCCCACACTGGCATGCTGGCTGGGGAATTCTGGGAGTTGAAGTCCAGGGTCTTCAAGTTGCCAAGGTTGGACACCCACAAGGTCCATGTAGTCTTTTCTTGGAGTTTCCTTAGGATCTCAACAGGAACAA
>NW_015392515.1:20997-22103 GCF_001527695.2 Protobothrops mucrosquamatus | reverse complement strand
CACGGCGGAAGGAGGGGAGATCCGGAATAATCCGGATCTCTGGGGGAAGTTCGTTCCACAGGGTGGGGGCTCCCACAGAGAAGGCCCTCCCCCTGGGGGTCGCCAGCCGACACTGTTTGGCCGACGGCACCCTGAGGAGGCCCGCTCTGTGGGAGCGTACCGGTCGATGGGAGGCAATCTGCGGCAGAAGACGGTCTCGAAGATACCCAGGTCCGATGCCATGGTTGTTCTGCACCACCATATGCCCTTCTTTCGTTTGGGAACAAAAGGGGGAGATGGGGAGTTGGTCCTGAGAAGACACTTCATTCAGAACAAGGAAGAAGAAGAAGGAGAAAGAGAAGGAGAAGTAGTAGTAGTAGTAGTGGAGGAAGAGAGGAAAAGGTGGTGAGGAAGACCGTGGAGATGTTTAGAAGTTAAAAATACGTAGTCCTATCAAGAAAAGTAGAATGAGAAAGGAAGCATTCTTTCAAGGCCAGGGATGAAGGGACAGGCCAAGGTGCCATTTGGCTCAATGGGTGGATTCAGAGCTTTGGAGGAGATCTTGATTCATGTTTCACCTCGTCCTCCCATCAAAGGTCCAGATGGATCTCATATTGCTTTGTTTCATCTGGACTGCTCACCTGAGTACAGATTGGCCCGTTTGGGCTACCTGCATTCAATTTCATCATCGTCATAGCCGGCAGGGAAAACACCTTCTGGATGCTTGCTTTGACTAAATTGGACATCACCTCATTATTCAATGTCGGCTTCAAACGACTGATGAAAGACAAGAAAAGAGGAAGGGTGTGAGAAGATTATAGACTCGTAAGGCTAGAAGGGACCTTGGAGGTCTTCTAGTCCAACCCTTGCTTTTTGGTGGTGCTTATACCATCCTGGTCAAATGGTTGTCCAGTCTTTTCTTGAAAATCTGGAGTGATGGAGCACCCCCAACTTCTGGAGGCAAACCGTTCCACTGATTGATTGTTCTCAGTGTCAAGAAATTTCTCCTGGATCTCTCTTTGATAGGTTTCCATACATTGCTTTTTTATCTTAGGTACTTTGGAGAGTAGTTGACCCCCTCCTCTCTGTGACAGCCCCTCAAATATTGGAAGACTGCTATCGTGTCA
>NW_015392515.1:19375-20405 GCF_001527695.2 Protobothrops mucrosquamatus | reverse complement strand
TCGCCCGGAAGAACTGTGGGGTGGGGGGCTGCTTGGGAAAACATTGAAGGATGGGAGAGAATTCCTCAGATCCTGTCTAGAACGCCTCCAATCATCTTCTCTTAATAAAGATGCCTGTTGGAAGAGATATTCCAAGAGTTCTGTCTTCTTAAGATGGAAAGTGACGTGGGTCCTTACACAGGGTGGATAGTGGAGGGTTAGAAGAAACCAGAAGGAAGAGGAGGGACTGATTGATTGAAACCTCGATGCAGCCAACCACCTTCTGTTGAACTCTGAGGGGCTGCCAATCAAAATATCACCTGGACGTTCTGAGTTCTGGTTCCGCCTTAGGCATGAAAGATGGCTGAGTGATTTTGGCCAGTCACCAGGAGACTGTGAGTTTTTCTTCCATCTTAGGATGAAAGCCAGTTGAGAGACTTTGTGCCGTCACCCCAAAATGGCGAGTTCTAGTCCCACCATAGGCGTGAAGGCTGGATGGGTAACTTTGGGCCAATCACCAGGAGACTGTGAGTTCGAGTCCCGTCTTAGGATGAAAGCCAGCTGAGAGACTTTGGGCCAGTCCATCTATCTCACAAGGTTCTTGGGGGACGGAGGGAAGAATATTATGCTTGTCCGCTGCCTTGAGTATAATAAAGGCGGCATGACCCTCCAAGAGATAAATGAACAACTAGCACTTAAACATCTACTCTGCAATCGGAATAGGGGGCGAATCTGAATTAGAGGCCTAACCGGGGGCTGGAGGGATCCTGCTGATCCAGAGATCAGGATTCTTCCAAGCAACTCTGTCGTTCTCCTCTCTTCTGCCTCTAAGAAGGGCAGTCAGAGGATTCAACAGAGGGGGGTCTTTGTCGCTCAGGGGTGGTGCTCTGCAAGCTAGCTGGATTTCCTGCAGACCTTCCTTGTATTTCCTCTCTAGATAAGCAGCGATTAACACCAGAGAAACTATTCAGTGGTAAACAATAGATCAAGGAAACTTCAAGAAGAAAAACAACAGTCCTGCCGGCATTGACAGGGCAAGCCACTCGTCTGT
>NW_015392515.1:16524-17893 GCF_001527695.2 Protobothrops mucrosquamatus | reverse complement strand
CCTGCACAACACACCATTCCAAATTCTGGGACTGACCTGCTAATTCAACGCATGGTCTACCATCTGAGACAAATGGCTGTCCAGTCTCTTCTTCAAAACCTCCAGTGATGGAGCATCCATAACTTCTGGTTTCTAACAATAAAGGTCTCGTGAACCCTGGGCCACTTTCCTTGACCTCCAGAATGTTGAGGTGCACCACAACATCTGCTCACCTCTCCCTGTCTCTCTCCCTCTCCTCTCTTTCTCTCCCCCTGTCTCTCTCCCCCCTTCCCTCTCCTCTCCTCCCTCTCTCCCTCTCCCCTCCCTTCCCCTCTCTCTCTTCCAGCCCGACCAGGTGGGAAATGGCTTCAAACAAACCCTCAGGGCTCAACAGCACCTTCCAGCAGCCCTTCTTCCCCTCTCCCTCTCTTCCCTTGCCTCTGTCTCCCTCCCTCTCTTTCACTCTCTGTCTCCCTCTCCCCTCCCTCTTTCTCTCTCTTCCTCTTACCCCTTCTACTCCCTCTTTCTGTTTCTCTCTCTCCTCTCCCTCCCTCTGGGTCTCTCTCTCCCCCTCTCCCCTTACATCCCTCTCCCCGTCTCTCTCCCCCTCCCTCCCTCTTTCTTTCTCTTTCCCTCTCTCCCTCTCCTCCCTCCCTCTCTCCTTCTTTGTCTCTCTCCATCTCCCCCTCTCCCCCTCCCTTTCTATCTCTTCCCCTCTTCCTCTTTCCCTCTCCCTCTCTCTCTCCTTCTCCTCCTCTTGCCTCCCTCTCCCTGTCTCTCTCCCTCTCCCTTTCCCTCTCTTTCTCTCCCCCTCTGTCTCTCTCCCCCTTCCCTCTCCTCTCCTCTCCTCCCTCTCCCTCTCCCCTCCCCTCCCTCTCCTCCCCACACAGCCACTGATAGCCAAGCTCTTTTGACTTTTAATCCCTTACCCGACCAGGTGGGAAAATGGCTTCAAGCAAACTCTCGGGGCGCAACAGCAAGAAGAAGAGGTGGCATGCAGTGGTCACGGACAAAAAATTATTTAAATTATCTAAGTTGAGAACGTTTTTACAGGGGTGTTTTAATAAATTTTTAGGGGGAACCAGGGTGGATGGGAGGGGGGAGGTTCCCCTTAGGTCAGGACCAGCCATGTCTGGGGGTAGCGATGGAGAAAGGGTGGGGGGAGAGGGTGGGGGGTTGAAGGAGGAGGGAGGAATTAGTACAGTCAGTGGGAGAGGCAGATATGGCGGGAGCAGAGGACCATATCAGGTTAGGGGAGCACGCACACGCTATTTACAAGCTTGTGGGCGCTCCAGTCCTCAGGTCTCCACTCGGGTTCCGGGAGACTTAGACCCTCCGGCCCGGGACCTTCGGCTGATGCTATGTAATGCCAGGTCCGTGGTAAATAAGG
>NW_015392515.1:11606-13289 GCF_001527695.2 Protobothrops mucrosquamatus | reverse complement strand
CTCCTCAGGGTGCCGTCGGCCAAGCAATGTCGGCTGGCGACCCCCAGGGGGAGGGCCTTCTCTGTGGGTGCCCCTGCCCTCTGGAACGAACTACCCCCTGAGATTCGGACGATTCCGGATCTCCTTACCTTCCGTCGCGCCCTCAAGACATGGCTTTTCCAGCAAGCGGACCTGGCCTAGGGAGGATTTTATACTGGGTCCATTTTAAGGAATTCGAAATAGCACAACTTTAAAATTTGGTTTAATTCGGTTTTACAGGGGGGGATTGTATATATGCCTTTGTTTTAAATATGTTGTGAGCCGCCCTGAGTCCCGTCGGGAGAAGGGCGGGATATAAATTAAAATAAATAAATAAATAAAATAAATCTGCCAGCAGCCCTTCTTCCCCAGAGCCTTGTATTCCTCCAGACGGCCGGTGCAGAGGACCAGGCTTTTGAGAGCTAGCACAGCCGAGCTAAACCAGACAGAGGAAGGAGAATCAGGGCCAACCGTCCAGCCGATCCCCCCTCCCCTGCAAAGGCCAGGCTTGCATCCACACCAATCCGTCTCCCGCTGGTGTTCAGGATATGGTCACGTTTCCTTTTGCAGCTTGTGCAAACATAACACAAAACAAACAACAACAACAACAATCAGCCCCTCTCCCATTTTTTCTTCCCCCTCCAGTAATAAAGTTGGTTATTAGGGCTCAAGGTGGTTTGGTTAATTCCAGGTTTCCTTGGTCTGCATCACAAAGAAGCATTCTTAACGCCAGGAGAAATACACAACAACAACAGAAGCCACAAACACCTGGCCCCAAAAGAGGTAGCGGCAGCCACAAAATAAAGATGTTGGAAAGGCTGCACATTCTTCCGAAGAGTGTGTTGCTACACAACAGGGACTGCCTTGCTGGTGAAAGGCAGGCAATGAGAAAATCAGTTTGCAAAACAGCCTGTAGGTTAGAGATCGTGGTTTGTGCAGGCTAAGATGAACTTGGGGGGTAAAAGTAGGCTCTGAGTGTGCTTGGGGCACACCGGCCCCAATATCACCCAACCGACCAGCATTGAGTCTTATGGCAAGCCAGGATTGCAGCATACGGTATGATGGTGATGGGGGCTTCCATCTACTCTGATCAAAAAGCTTTGCAGTAAAACCATGGTTGGACCAAGCCACGATGGCTGGCAGGGTCAGGGTTTATGGGCCAGTCTGGGGGTGGTTGTGGCTAAGCTCGGTTTCCGTGACTTACAACCGTTCCTTTTCGTGACCGTTCCAGGTTACAGTCCAGCCCTGCTGAGAAAAGGGACATCTGGCCGTTTTTCTCCCTGACGGCCATTGTAGCCTCCCTCTGGTCACCTGACCGGAATTCAGAGGCTCTGCAACTGACTCGGATTTATGACCGTCTCAGAGTCAGGCGATCCCCTTTCTGACCAGCAAAGTCAAGGGGGGAAGCCAGATTTCCTTAACAACGGTGTCACAAGGGGGGAAGCCAGATTTCCTTAACAACGGTGTAACAAAGGCAACGATTCACTGAACAACTGTGGCCAGGAAGGTTGTACAATGGGGCAAAGTCCACTTAAAGACTGTCTCACTTAGCAACGGAAATGGACTTGGGGAAAAACCTGTAGGCATCTGCTGAGGTTTGCAGAGATGGAGGAAGGATCCGGATTGGGCCCAGGAGATTCCTTACCTCAAGGGCTGACTTGTCCC
>NW_015392515.1:6649-11125 GCF_001527695.2 Protobothrops mucrosquamatus | reverse complement strand
GTCAGCACAATTAGGAGGTGGGGGGACTTATTTCCCACGGCTTCTGCTGCCTCCGGTAAGGAGAGGAGGAAGCCGAGAGCATTGGCGGCCTAGACACGGGAGGAAAGGAGAGTCACTGGGGGCCCCAACCTATGGGCCACGGCCCACTCCCGGTCCGTGGCCTATTCACAACTGGGCCGTGTGAGTGGCTGGCTGATGCACGCGTGTACAGCTTCACTCATGTGAGTGTCATGGGCTCTCGGGCCCTACTCACGTGAACGTCATAGGGACTCGGGGCCCCACTTGCATGAGCATTGCGGGCACGTGGGGCCTCACTCACGCAAGCTTTGCAGGCGCTCAGAGCCTCACTTGCGCGAATGCCACGGGTGCTCTCAGCCCCACTCCCGTGAGCAAAGGGTGCTCTTGGACAATCACTCACGTGCACACGTGTCTGCCCCTTCCACAAAACCACTCCCCCTTTCCCCCCTCCCCCTTTGGGCCGTCAACCCAGAAACGTTGGGAACTCTGACTTAGATTACAAAGTCCCAAAGTGGAATTCCTTTGATGTAGGCAAACCAGGAGAAAAAAATTCTCATGTCCATGAAAACTGAGCCAGGAATGTCCAGGTCTGAGACACAGTGCAAAATTCTACTAGATTCTCCTTTGAGAGGACAGTGGGGTGTAGATGCAGAACAAAAAGGAGACCACAAGTAGCACAAGTGAGACAGAAGTGGGGACAAAGAGATGGCTCATCTGAAGTCCCTCTTTTTGTCTTCAGTCCTAAGTGGGCTCTTGACTCCCCACCTTTTATGTTATTTATTTATTTATTTGTGGGGTCCTTGGTGCTTACTGAGCTTGGTGGTTTTCTTGCAGATGTTTCATGACCCAGCTAGGTAACATCATCAGTGCTAGAAGAGTTAAGCTTAGCATTCGGGTTAGACACCTCCCTCTTCCAGCACTGATGATGTAACCCAGTTGGGTCATGAAACATCTGCAAGAAAACCACCAAGCTCAGTAAGCACCAAGGACCACACAGTCCTCCTCCTCCTCCTGATCACGTTACTTGATTGGGTAATGAAACGTCTGCAAGAAAGCAACCAAGGACCTCATAGTCCCCTTCATCCTTCCTCTTCCTCTTCTTCTCCACTCCATAAACCCCACTCCCTTCTAGCCCTGATGATGTTACCTAGTTAGGGTAACAAAAAACCCATCAAGCTCGGAGAGCACCAAGGACCCCACAGTTCAACCCTGAGCTACCAATATTTTCTTCTCTTCGTCTTAATTAATTACATTTCTACACCAGCCATCTCAGCTAATTGACACAGGGCAATTTAAAACAACAGAATAAAACAATATAAACACATGAATAAAAACACAGATTAAAAGTATTTGAAACAAGACACGACATTCAGGTGTTTGGCTTTGCTGGTTTCTATCATGTATTTTCTTAAATCAAACTTTTCTTAGTTATTTCTGTAAGCCACCCAGAATCACCAAGAGTGAGCTGGGCAACCATATAGGTTTTCTCAATAGATGTATGTATGTATGTATGTATGTATGTATGTATGTATGTATGTATGTATGAATGAATGGTTCAAATGAATAAATGAACAAATGGACGGACGGACGGATGGAATGGATGGATTGATGGATAAATGAACCAACAAATGGATGAATAAATAAATCAATGAAAGGCTGGCCGGCTGGCCGGCTGAATGAATGAATGAATGAATGAATGAATGAATGAATGAACAAATGAACAAATGGATGGATGGATGGATGGATGGATGAACCAATGAATGGGTGGATGGATGGATGGATGGATGGATAGATGGATGAATGGATGGATGAATGGATGAATAGATGGATGAATGAACCACTGGATGAATGAATGAACCGATGGATGGATGAATGGATGGATGAACCAACGAATGGATGAATGGGTGGATTAATGAATAAATGAAACAATGGATGGATGAATGGATGGATGAATGAGCCAATGAATGGATGGATGGGTGGATTAATGAACAAATGAAACAATGGATGGATGGATGGATGGGTGGGTGGATGGATGGATGCATGAATTGATGGATGGATGGATGGATGAATGGATGGATGAATGATCTAACAAATGGATGAATGGGTGGATTAATGAATAAATGAAACAATGGATGGATGGATGAATTGATGGATGGATGGATGGATGGATAGATAGATGGATGGATGAATGGATGAATAGATGGATGAATGAACCACTGGATGAATGAATGAACCGATGGATGGATGGATGGATGAACCAACGAATGGATGAATGGGTGGATTAATGAACAAATGAAACAATGGACGGATGAATGGATGGTGAATGAGCCAATGAATGGATGGATGGATACCAAAGCTGCTCTGCTTCTGGCAAGGAAGCCCGCAGATGCTTCAACTTTCAGGGGGGGTCTTTTGGGGGGTGCCTTACCCCAAATTTTGTTCCAATTTCCACCCCCCCTTTGCCCACTGCCTCCCTCCGACCAGGGCAAGCCTGCTCTTGTGCCTCTCACCTACTCTGAGGGGGAGGCCACCGGAGGTGACCCTTCTCCTCAGCCCTTCCCCCTTCCATCAGCCCTGCCCCACGTCTAGACAAAAGGAAAACAGAGTCGCTGGCTGAGGGTTTACCGCAATTGGCATGATCGATTGGCTATTTCGCCTGCCGTTGGTTTCCGAAACGGGGTCTTCATCCTGGAGCCTTTTCAGGAGGGGTCTCATCATCTTCCTATTAGCATAGGGGTCTGCAACCAGCACCCTCCATATCTCTCTTGCACTTCTGCAGAGGTGGAAAAAAATAGATTTGGACCAATCAGATTCTTTCCCCCTTTCAGAAGAGACTGCCAGTCCAGATGTGAAAAAGCTCCAATGGATTAGAAAACTGATGGAGCTCGCAGTGATGGCCAAACTAAGGGCTTTAATCCAAGAAAAGAAATATACAGGTTGTTATAACGATGACCTGGATGAGTGGGAATCTCCACGGACATTTATACCGGTAGTTCTGGACTTACAACAGTTCATTTAGTGACCGTTTGAAGTTACAATGGCATTGAAAAATGGGACTTTTGATCAGTTTTCACCAGTTTTAAACGCTGAGAACCGCTACAGGTCACAGCCCAGCCGAACTGAGATGGGGTCGTCGACTAATGACAAAGTTGGACCGTCTCCATCCTGACAGAGCAGATGCAGAAACGTCACAACCGAAGCCTCCAAGGAATTTATGTTTGGGTGAGCCTGTTTGGGCAAGAAACTATGGGAAGGGGGCACCTTGGGTGGTTGCTATTGTGACAAAGGTGTCAGGGCCACTATCCTACGAGGTGGCCTTGGATGACAGTCGTGTGGTCCAACGCCACATTGACCAATTGGGCGGCGGCTGGCAAGTCAGAGTCTTGGTGCAGAGGATGAGAGAACTCTAGACTTGCATAGGGAAGGGGACAGTCCCGAATCGGCCAGACCCACAGAGACTGTACGAGTTGATCCAGAATCAACACAGAACAGCGAACCGTGTTTGCCGGCAAGTGATGCATGCGAAAACAGCGGTACACGTTTATTCGGTTCGGCTGAATGCTGCGGCACCCGTCTACCTGGTGCGGACAGACTTAGCGGCACGGGTCTACCGGGTATGGCTAAACGGCAAGTTGATCCGGAGCCCCAAACAGTTTTGGGGCGCTCCAAAAGAACCCGTAATCCACCAGCATACTTAAATGATTATGTACACAAAATGTACTGGGGGTTGACTTGTCCAGGGGAAAGGGGTGTTATGTATTGATATTGACTGTTAATGTGTTTGGGTAAATGTGTCTCCAACTGTTTTGGAGGGAACCTGAAGTTTATATCTGAGTGGGTAAACCAGCTCTAACGATCTCCCAACAAGCGCTGAGGACACGGACTGGCTATACGAAGGCCAGACTGTTCTGATATTATTTTGTTTCTTTGGTTTATTCCCATCTATAAAACTATCTGATTGTACACGTGTTTCTTCTGATGTAGGCCATATCCATTATGATTTAAAGTAGATACTTCTGGACTTTGGACACAAAGTTTAAAAACCTCAACCCATGAATTTTACATAAAGCTTCCTGGATGAAGAAATTGGAATAGAAAAGAGCAATAAAGGTTAAAAGAACAATAAAAGTTAAAGACAGCTCAGCTTCCCCCTCTTTCATTCCTATCTGCCCCCCAAAGCCACAGCATATGGGGCAGCTGTCCCACGGGGGCTCCAAGTCAAGAGGGCTTCTTCACCCACACAAATCATCCGCACAAATGGATGGAAACTAATCAAGGAGAGAACAACATAGAACTAAGGAGGGATTTCCTAACACTGAGAACAATTAACCAGTTCTGAATGCTCCAACACTGAGGTTTTTAAAAAGAGATTGGACAACCACCTGTCTGAAATGGTATAGGGCAGTGATGGCAAACCTTTTGGAGACCAAGTGCTCAAACTGCAACCCAAAACCCACT
>NW_015392515.1:4627-6113 GCF_001527695.2 Protobothrops mucrosquamatus | reverse complement strand
TCTGAAATGGTATAGGGCAGTGATGGCAAACCTTTTGGAGACCAAGTGCTCAAACTGCAACCCAAAACCCACTTATCTGTCACAAAGTGCCAGGCTGCATCAGCATTGTGGCACCCTCGGGGGCGGGGGCAGGGGGCATGGCTGCAGTTGTCACAGCAGACTGGGTGAGCATGGCCAGGTGGGCACAGTCACTTCGATGCTGCTCATGATGGGGGACCCCTGTGGGTGCCGGGCAGGATTGGGGGAGATGCAGGGAGTCTCTGGTGGGGCCGACAGGGGCAGTGGCCAGAAGACTCATCCTGCAGGGCAAGGCAAGGCAAGGCGAGGCAGGGGCTGGGAAGGCCACTGCCTGACACCATCAGCAGCTGCTACTGGAGGGCCGGCCTGTATTCACAGCTGGCTACACAGCTCCTGCTGCTGGATGCTATCAGCCCCCGTGCGCTCACCGTCTCCTTTGTGTGCACCTTGGGGGCTGCCAGGCTGGGCGGGGCCAGGGCAGTGGGAGCCAGTCCCTCTCCATCTCCAGGGCATCCAGGGGGGCCGACACCGCTTGCTCGCTCACTTCCTGCCCCTTCGCTTCCAAATGCCACATGCTTGCTTGCTCGCTTACTCAGTGCCCGTCATTGCCAAATGCTGCTTGCTCGTAACTTCCTGCCCAGTCGCTTCCAAACGCCACATGCTCACTACTCTGGTGAACTCTGCTGGGGAAACAGCGCGCATGCCGAGAGAGGGCTCTGAGTGCTGCCTCTGGCACACGGGCCATAGGTTCGCCACCACTGATATAGGGTTTCCTGTCTGACCAGGGGGTTGGACTAGAAGACCTCCAAGATCCCTAACAACTCTGTTATTCTGTCATTCCTAGGTTCATAGGCCTGGAAGGGACCTTGGAGGTCTTCTAGTCCAACCCCCTGCCCAAAGCCAAAGAGGTAACTTCCCCATCACAAGCCTCTCACTGATGACTCACACCTGACCCCTCACAAGACCCTCACTCGACACACCCACACCTGAAGCCCTTACAAGCAAACACCAACATCCCACAAACTCCGCTGAACATGTTACCCAGCCTGGTAACGAAACATTCGGAAACCAAGCAGAAGCTCGGAGGACGAACCTCCACCCTCATCCTCCACCCCAGCTACAGATATTCTCCACTATCACGAATGATTGAGAATCTCCATAGATCGTAAGAAAACTGGAGTCCTCATCTCCTTGAGGTTCTTACTGATCGCAGTCCGGGGAGCGTTCCAGCAGGTGATCCACCATTTGGTTTACCCGTTTTGAGGCCAGGTGACACACGGACGTCAGGGTGTTTTCTTTTGTGGCTGGTTCACTGATGTTGGGCAGACGCTGACAAATTTCCCTGAGGATCTTTGGTACCTACGGCAAAACAGAGATCAGAGGGATGAGATCCAGTGTCGGTCTCCACTGGAGATGCAGTGGAGTTGATCACTCCCACCCATTGGGGAAAAAATGGCCCACAGTGTCA
>NW_015392515.1:0-1155 GCF_001527695.2 Protobothrops mucrosquamatus | reverse complement strand
GGAGGGGAGAGGAGACCGCCCAGGGAGGGCCACCCCCATGCCCCGCTTTCCCGCCTGAGGGGACACACCCTGCCCTCCAGGGGCACACAAGCAGCTCAGAGGGCCCAGAGGGAGCCCTTCGGGGGGGCGGAGGGGCCCCTGCTTGGGCCGGGGTCAGACTAGGTGACCTCCGGGGGTCCCTCCAGCCCTGGGATCCTCTGCGACCCCCCGAAAGAACCGGGAAGGCTGCTGGCCCCCCTCTGCCCCCCCAACCTCCCCCCTTTGGGGAACCTTCCCTGACTCCCGGCTGGAGAGGAGAGAAAACCTCCCTGAGGCTTTTCCCCCCCTTGAAATGGAGGGAGGAAGATTCCCCTCAGGAAAGAGACCACAAAATGGAGGACGCTGCGGGGTCTTTGCCAGCTTTAGCTGCCCTCCTCGCTGCCTGGCGGGCCAGCTGGGACTGAAAGGCCGGACTGTGGACTGCTCCTTGCAGGCAGTGTGAGAAACAGCTAAAGCATGGAGAGAGGATTGAGGACCCCGAGTGCTGCCTAGGGAATTCTGGGAGTTGAAGTCCGGACATCTTCAAGCTGCTCAGGGTGGGAAACCTGCCCTAGGAGGCCCTGCGCTGGGCAGTGGGACAGATGACCTCTGAGGTCTCTTCCGACTCCCTTTTCCCGCTGCTCTAACCACTCAGCTCTTGTGTCGCAATAACAATGTGGCACTCGTTGTCTAGTTGAAATAAAAATCACAAGCCAAAACTTCCAAGAGAAAAGAATGGCGATTTATTTGTTCTCCTTTGCAGGCACACAGTGGACACACCTTAAACCTTCAATATTCCTTCTCTATATTCTCCATTGCCGTTACACGTTTACCTCCCACCTCTTCTTCACTGGCTTCGCCATCCTGCTGTAATCCTCTCCTCACAGCCTCTCCAAAGCGCCTAAAGGGAATAAGAATTATCTCTCCCCCTGATTCCATCTCCCGCTACTCTAATTTTATCTCCCCCGGCCCTTATTTAGGAATTTCCTTTCATGGCTCTCAGTTCCTAGGGGTTGTCCCTAAAGTTGCTATCCTATCAGCAGATTCTGGCTAGGAGACCTTCCTGGATACAATTCTGCAGCTTCAAGCCAGGCTCCTGAGATTAAAGTGTATGCAGTGCATTTGCTCCACAGGCCA
>NW_015392514.1:13509-17901 GCF_001527695.2 Protobothrops mucrosquamatus | reverse complement strand
CGACAACATCAGCAAGTGTTGCAGGCCCAACTGACAAAAGAAAGCTCAGGACCTCATTAGTTGGAAACATGAGGAAGAGGCCTTCATCCTGCAATGGATAGACCAGGGGTAATGGATAGACCTTGGCTCTTTTATGACTCGTGGACTTCAACTCCCAGAATTCCTGAGTCATAAAAGAGCCAAGGTTGCCTACCCCTGGGATAGACAATGG
The DNA here is from genome assembly GCF_001527695.2 of Protobothrops mucrosquamatus. Classification (NCBI taxonomy): domain Eukaryota; kingdom Metazoa; phylum Chordata; class Lepidosauria; order Squamata; family Viperidae; genus Protobothrops; species Protobothrops mucrosquamatus. The sequence goes on along the minus strand of NW_015392514.1, from coordinate 17,690 downwards.
CTAAAATGATGATTTGAAATGAATGGAATAAATATACATACATAGATTACGATTATAATAAATAGATTAATCATTGTAAGCCACCCAAAGTCATGGATTGAGATGGGTAGCTATATAAATTGAATAAATTAATCATTGTATATTATAATTATATTATAATTATATTTTATATATCTATTAAAATTATAATATACATATAATCCTCGACTTACTATACCATTCATTTAGTGACTGTTTGGAATTACAACAGCATTGAAAAAAATGACTTATGACTGTTTTTCACACTCACAACCATTGCAGCATCCCCATGGTCACATGATCAAAATTTGGATGCTTGGCAACTTGTTCACGTTGAGGATGGTTGCAGTGTTCCAGGGTCACGTGATCACCTTTTGCGACTTTCTGACAAGCAAAATCAATCGGGAAACCAGATTCACTTATCAACCATGTTACTAACCTAAAAACTACAGTGGTTCACTTAACAACTGTGGCAAGAAAGGTAAGTCCAGCAGGTGTTGTGTAGCATTCATCTTAAAAGATTTTTAATAACATTTGCTGAGGAGAATTTCTTTTTTGAACAGAGTAAACTTTGTTCTTTGCTCGGGGAATTTAAAACTATTTAATACACTTTTTAAATATACTTTAAGGAAGTTCAAATATTTTGGCCACTAAATGAGAAGAGAGGACTCATTGGGAAAGACCCCGAAGTTGGGAAATTGGAAGGCAAAAGGAGAAGGGGACGGCAGAGGATGAGATGGTTAGGTAGTGTCATCAATGCAATGAATATGAATTTGGGCAAACTCTGGGAGACAGTGGAGGATAGTGGGGCCTGGTGTGCTACGGTCTATGGCAGGGGTAGGCAACCTTGGCTCTTTTATGACTTGTGGACTTCAACTCCCAGAATTCCTGAGCCAGGCTGGCTCAGGAATTCTGGGAGTTGAAGTCCACGAGTCATAAAAGAGCCAAGGTTGCCTACTCCTGGTCTATGGGGTCACGAAGAGTCGGACATGACTTGGCGACTGAACAACAAAAATATACTTCTCAACTATATTGATATCATTTAACAATAATTAAAAATTGTTTCCACAAAGTCTAATATTTTTGTAAGACTTGTTATACTGATAACATTTAAAAAATCATTTGAATTTTTTTGAATTCCTGAAACAAACCTTCGATAGACGGTTGTATTATTCCCATTTGATAGACAGAACTGAGGTTAACCAAGCCACCCACTCCAGTGGCCTGTGGCTAAAATTTGCACTGATTACCAGATTCAAATTTAATTCAAAGTTTTCTGGACTGAACTGGGTATTTATATTAGATGCAGGTACTCAAACTTCATGGAGGCATTTGCTGTCTTTTTAGTATAAGCTTCTATGAATAATAGAAAATAATAATGCTGGCTTAAAAACTAAAAACCTATTTATTTTTTTTAATAATTAGTAATGGCCCTGTATGCTTTCGGAAGATTAATGGTCCTAAGGCCAAACGATTGTTGCACAATATTGTTGTCTAATGAGCACATTTACATGCAATTCTGGAAAACATATATAGTATCAGCTGCAATAAAACATTACTAAGGAACATTTAATAATATTAGAAGAATATTATCAAAGAACCTTCAAGAGTGCCTCATTAATGCCTTTTTGATTATAGTATTTAATATATTTCTTTATGCAGAAAATTAAATAAGTTCTAAGGGCCACTAGATCATCTGCTATAGATTATAGGTAACATCCTAAAATTACAGATGGTTAAGAATTAAAAAAATAAGAGGAAACAATGTCTTTGTTTCAGAATGACAAATTCTGAATGCACACACAGATCTACACATGCTCTTACTTTCCCTGTTACACATGGATACACACAAAGATATAATGGTCGACTCTCAGAAGAAATAGAACAGTACTTGTCTACAGTTTCAACACAGTTATTTAATCATTTGAAATTAACAATCCAGGACTGATTCAGGACTGAACGAAATATTTTTTTTCCAAATAATGTACAATTAACCTGAGGAATTCACTGTCAGAAGTTGTGATGATGGCAGCCTACTTGGATAGGTTTTAAGAAGAAATTGGATCTGTGGAGTGCTTGGTGCTCTCTGAGCTTGGATGTTTTCTTGAAGACATTTTATTATCCAACTAGATAACATCATCACTACTAGCCTAGCCTAGCACTGATGATGTAACTAGTTGGGTAATGAAATGTCTGCAAGAAAACAACCAAGCTTAGAGAGCACCAAAGACTCCACAATTCAACTACAAATATTCTCTTCCATTGAAATTGGATCTATCCCTGGAAGATCAGACTAACATTTTGATAGCTGCGTCTTCCCTTATAAATCATAACAAGCTCTGGAAGGGTTACTTGCCCTCTAGTTCATGAGGTAGAGGTTCCAAATGCTTCCAAGTAGCTACTGTGTCATCTAGAAGACTGGAGTAGATGGACCAATGGTCTGATCCAGCATGTTCTTCTTCTATATTCTTATGCAGTTGTAGTACTAACATTTCATGGCACAATCAGAGACAGCTCTGAGGACAGGAAAAAAAGCGGCAGAAAAGAGGAAGCAGATGTGGGGTTGAAGTTTCTTGCACCTCTATAAAAGGACATGCACGACATCTTCCTGCATGCCAATCCTCTCCTTTCTTGGAATATGAACAGAAGTCTTCCATGTAAGCATGAATCTTGAAAAAGAAACTTCAAGAGAATCCTATTCGCTTCTCACCCAATAAACTTGTAGCTCTCACTTATTTGGACCAAATACCTATAATGTACATTGTCCTATTCTTAATGTATTCAACTTTCTATAGCCGTTCATTAAGGATGCCTGACAACATCCCAATTGTTCTGAAACTGTCTAGCTTCTGACCCATGTATAAAGTACATTTCCCCATTCTTAAGAACTGGTGGGAAGTGTCAAAAGCAAGAATAGCCAGCACATCTTTTTTCTGTTTCCATGGCAAGTGCCCAGTGGCTGGAGAGGAGGCTCCTTGTAATCATTTTTGTCTGCATGTCTCATGCAGACCACCTTGAAGAACCTCTGGATAATGAAGATAGCAGATGTACAACAGAATAACAGAGTTGGAAGGGACCTTGGAGGTCTTCTAATCCAATCTTCTTCTCAGGCAGGAATCCCTATACCATTTCAGACAAATGGTTGTCCAATCTCTCCTTAAAAACCTCCAGTGTTGGAATACCCACAACTTCTGAGGACAAGTCATTCCATTGATTAACTGTTCTCACTGTCGGGAAATTTCTTCTTAGTTCTAAGTTTGTTCTTTCCTTGATTAGTTTCCATCCATTGCTTCTTATAATTGCCTGGAGTTTTCTGTTCTTGTGTAAGCAAGGTTTACAAAAAGAGAAAAGAGAAGAAATGTCACACAGACTAATACATCAATGTTTGTAATTACATTTTAACTGTCATTTAATTTCTCTGTTTGCATGCCTTTTATCTTCCTGGTTATCGGCTACCTCCAAACAGAAAGCAGCCATCAACTTGATATATAAATAATGTCTGACAATTGTAGTCTATATTGCTATTATTTTTTCCCCAGGCTGTTTTTATTTCTGTCTTTGTTCTGTAGCCTACTTTGGTTATTTTTATACCCGCATTATATTCTGTACAACACATTTTCAGGGCCCCAATCTAGTAAACACATTAAATAAAGCAAGCTTTGTAACAAGGAGAATTCACATAGACCAGGGGTGGCGAACCTATGGCACGCGTGCCAGAGGAGGCACTCAGACCCCTCTCTATGGGCACATGTACCATGCCCTGGAGATGGTGAGGGACTGGCTCCCGCCACCCTGGCCCCACCCACCCAGTCTGCCAAGATCACCGCGGCCACACCCACCCGGCACCTGGTGATAAATAAGTGGGTTTCAGGTTGCAGTTTGGGCACTGGGTCTCTAAAAGGTTCGCCATCACTGACATAGATGCTTTCTCCACTAGCATTGGAATGAGACCTGGAATTCAAGCTTGGTCTTCCATTTTTTTCATCCACCCTTTGATTGGGCCTGTGACTTGGCATTTCCCATGCTTAAAAAAGCCCAACTCTTCCACTGTGGATAAATGAACATTTTTCTGGTACCAAGAAGTTAATGCAAGAAAGAGGCGCTGACTAGCCTGAACACATGTAAACCCTGAGGATTACTTTGGCAGGTGTAGTAGGATGCCT
>NW_015392514.1:11491-12606 GCF_001527695.2 Protobothrops mucrosquamatus | reverse complement strand
TGTATTTCAGTTTTCTTTATTATTTACAGTGGTACAGAATGGCTCAGAACTTGAAGTCCATTCAGGAGGCACACAATACATTTTGGCAGGCTTCTTTTGTCTTTTGTTAACTTGGCACCTTTCAAATACAGGCACAATTCTAATGGATCTGGAGAATACCACTTGAAAACTTATCCAAACAATCAAATCACAGGCATTATAAAGTAAGTAGCATTATTTATCTCTGAAGCACTGACTAGGACAAATACAGTTCTATTTCACATATCAAGAGGGTGAAAGCACATAAACATTTAACAGCCATACATTAAACATGTCTTTCATTTTGGAATGGAATGGAATGGAATGGAATGATATGGAATGGATTGGAATGGAATGGATTGGAATGGAATGGAATGGAATGGAATGGAATGGAATGGAATAGAATAGAATAGAATAGAATAGAATAGAATAGAATAGAATAGAATAGAATAACAGAGTTTGAAGCGACCATGGAGGTCTTATAGTCAAAAACCCCTGCTCAGACAGGAAACCCTATACCATTTCAGACAAATGGTTGTCCAGTCTCTTCTTAAAAACTTCCATTGTTGGAGCATTCACAGCTTCTGGAGGCAGGTTGTTCCACTGATTAATTGTTCTAAAAATCAGCAAATTTCTCCTTAGTTCTAGGTTGCTTCTCTCTTTGGTTAGTTTCAATCTGTTGCTTCTTATCCTGCCTTCAGGTGCTTTGGAGAATAGCTTGATTCTCTCTTCTTTGTGGCAGCCCCATAGATATTGGAACACTGCTATCATGTCACCCCTAGTCCTTCCTTTCATTAAACTAGCTGTTATGTATTTTTGCAGCGGCAAAAGAGTCAAACTCAAGCCGTCAAATCTAATGAAGCGCCGGAAAAGACGCCTAGAGAGCAGTTGGAGGGCCACCCGAACCGAATCCGACCGAGCACAGGCAAGGATGCATGTTAGATCCTACCTAGTGGCGATGAGGGTGGCGAGGTCTAACTATTACTCCACCCTCATTGCGTCATCAGATAATCGCCCAGCCACCCTCTTCAGGGTGACCCGCTCTCTCCTTCAGTTGAGGGGGGGGAGGATCCCCTGGAGGGGAGGGCTGAGGACTT
>NW_015392514.1:0-9317 GCF_001527695.2 Protobothrops mucrosquamatus | reverse complement strand
GTGCCGGCTGGCGACCCCCAGGAGGAGGGCCTTCTCGGTTGGAGCTCCCACCCTATGGAACGAACTACCCCCAGAGATCCGGGTGATTCCGGATCTCCCCTCCTTCCGCCGCGCCCTCAAGACATGGCTATTTAAACTGGCAGGACTGGCCTAAGGGTTATTTTTAACTTGGTTTTATAATAATTTTTTTAAAAAAAAATTAATTAAATTATAAAGGCCTTATAATATTTTATTTTAATTAACTTTTTAACGTTAGTATTTTTGTAGTTATGTACTTGTTTTTAAAAAGGCTGTAAGCCGCCCTGAGTCCGCAGGGAGAAGGGCGGGGTAGAAATTTAAATAATAAATAAATAAATAAATAAATAATGTTGACAGATTTTCAAAATTCCCGCGTAGCAGTTAAAGGGGAGGCTATGCTAATAGTACAGTTCAAAGAGTTTAAGGGTTCCCTCGATGTTGTGGTAGTCGAAGGCCACCACACAAGCCTCATTGGTTTAGACTGGATTGATGCCCTGGGCATCCACGTGACTGGCATAAATAAAACACAAGCAGCGGACCTGACGACTGTTTGCCAGGAATATGCTGATGTCTTCAGCCCTAGCTTAGGCAAGTACCAGAGAGCTCCAATCGCCCTTTACCTTGATCCAACCGTAACCCCAATCAGGATCAAGCTTCGCAGAGTGCCTTTTGCCCTCAAACCAAAAATCGATGCAGTTGTACAAGCTGGTACAACAAGGCGTGTTGCAGCCAGTAGAAAGCAGTTTGTGGGAAACTCCCATAGTCAGACGACTTAAATCCAATGGTGAGGTGCGCATATGTGTGGATTATAAGTGCACTGTAAATAAAGCACTTCAACAGCATCATATCCGGTACCTGTAGTCAGCCATATATTGGCATCATTGCAGGGAGGTCGCATATTTGCCAAATTGGATTTGGCACAGGCATACCAGCAACTGCCCATGGACGATGCCACGGCTGAAGCTCAAACTATAGTAACCCACAGGGGACATCCAGGCTTCGTCGCCTGCAATTTGGGGTCAGTGTGGCCCCAGGTCTTTTCCAGAGTGTGATGGAGCGCATGCTCAAAAAATCCCAGGTGTGTGCCCTTATTTCGACAATGACCTCATAGCTGATGAGTCAGTAGAAATATTGGCAGAACGGCTCAAAGCCGTCCTTCAGCGTTTCCGCGAAGCGGGGCTGAAACTTAAGAGGGACAAATGCCAAATAGGTGTGGACTCAACAGAGTTCCTCGGTTTTCGCATAGATGCATTGGCAGAGCCCTTACACAGGCTCTTGGACAAGAAGGCCCCTTGGCAGTGGACGAGCGCCCACGAGAACAGTTTCAAGGCAGTCAAATTACTGTTGTCTTCACACTCTGTGCTTGCACATTTTAATGAAAAGCTGCCTATCAGCATTGCATGTGATGCATCTCCGTATGGAATAGGAGCCGTGTTGAGCCATTTAATGGCCGACAGGAGGCAAGCTTCCATAGCTTATTATTCAAGGACACTGTCACCGGTGGAACGCAACTACACCCAAATAGATAAAGAGGCACTGGCTATCGTGGCTGGCATCAAAAAAGTTCATGATTTCCTTTATGGTCGCCCATTCACAGTCCTCACCGACCATAAGCCACTACTTGGTCTGTTCACGACAGACAAACAAACTCCTCAGATCCTATCTCCATGGATGCTGAGATGGTCCATCTTTCTTGCCGCTTATAGTTACAGTCTAATTCACAAACCGGGCAAGGAAATGGGCCACGCTGACGCACTCAGCAGACTGCCCCTGCCAAACTCAGAGCCAGACCCCGTACCTGCTGCACGCATCCTGGCAATCCAGGACTTGTCAGAGTCTCCCCTTCATGCTGGGGGTGTGGCTGCTGAGACAGCCTCTGACAAAACGCTCAGTCGCGTTTTGAACTGGGTGCTCAGGGGGTGGCCAGAAGCTAATCTGGGGGCAGACTTTCACAGATTCAGTAGAAGGAAGAATGAGCTGTCAGATCACAAAGGCTGCATTCTTTGGGGAAGTTGGGTCATAGTTCCAAACTCCTTGAGGACTAGGGTCTTAGAATCTCTGCATGAGGGACATCCTGGGATAGTCAGGATGAAGGCACTCGCGAGAGGTGGCCAGGGTTGGATAAGGATATTGAGGTCCAAGTATAAAGTTGCCACGTTTGCCAGCAATCCAGACCCGAAATGCCTCAAGCCCAGTACATCGCTGGGAAACCATGCAAACCCCATGGTCCAGAATCCACATAGACTTTGCAGGACCATTCCAGGGACAACTGTTCCTCATTGTCGTGGACAGTCACTCTAAGTGGTTAGAGGTCGCACCTGTCCCTACTATGACTACTGCCAGGACCATCCAGGAACTGCGCAGAATCTTTGCCACACACGGGTTAGCCAACATAATTCTTTCTGACAACGGGGCTCAATTTACTGCTGCGGAATTTCAGTCCTTTTTGAGGGCTAACATGATCAGGCATGCCACTTCAGCCCCCTTTCACCCGGCTTTGAATGGCCAAGCGGAACGCATGGTTTGAACGACCAAAGAGTTGTTAAAGAGAATCATGACCGGCGATTGGCAGCATTGGCTGGCAGACTTTTTACTTTGCCAACGCACAACACCCTGCACTTCTACGGGCAGAAGCCCAGCAGAACTTCACATGATCTTGATTCTATCCCTCTGTTAATGCAGCCTAGCACTGTGATGGCTTTTTTGGCAGCTGCAGCACACTGCTGGTTCATATTTAGGTGATTGTCCACTAGGACTCCAAGATCCCTCTCACAGTTGCTACTATTGAGCGAGTTACCACCTATTGTTCTGTCCCCCGTCCGACCCACACCCCCCAACCAATCAGCCGAGGCCTGAAAAACTGCTCGGCACAGCCAAAGACAAATGAATTTTTGGCAGCAACTTCGTAGCTGCCTGCCAAGCCTTTACTGATAATGCACAGCAAACAGAGATAAATCCAAGATAACTTGCCAGAGTGCTTGCAACAGAATATCCAGCAAAAATTGTCCGTCACAAAAGTTTCACACGCCACACCCCTTGCTTATATAGCCAGTGGGGTGTGGCCCAGTGACTCAGCTGAACTATCTGGCANCACCGGGCTCCTGGCCAATCCCAGAAGCACCGGGCTCCTGGCCAATCCCAGAAACACCGGGCTCCTGGCCAAACTCCTCTCCGTCAGAAGGCACCGAAGGCCGCACCAGAGGGGAAGGGCCTGGAGAGGGAGGCCTGGCCATCTCCTCTCCTTCATGTTCAGAGCCTTCCTCCTCTGATGAGAGGGACCCACCGGACGGGGCCACAACACCTATACTGTACCTCTGCGTTTGGTTTTTCTTGCCTAAATATAGAACCTTACTTTTTTCACCATTAAATTTCTTTTTGTTAGATATCGGCCAATGTCAAGATCCTTCTGTATCTTAAGCTTATGTTCTGGAGTGTTGACTATTCCTGCCAGCTTGGTATCATTTGCAAATTTTAAAGTTTGAAATTTTGAAACTCTGAAGGTGGGGGTTACTTGGAAACTTACACAGTTACAAAATGCAGCTATGCTAGTAATGGAACCATCTTTACGGAACATCTTTCAGTATTTCATTTATTCATTTATTAAATTGATATGCAGCCCATTTCACTATCAAGCAACTCTGGGCAGCTTACAAAGGCATAAACGATTAAAAGATTTAAAACATTAAAATATTGGACACTGAAAGCTGAAACATTAAAATTGACGACAAAGTGAATAAAAAGAACTAAAGCGTAGATGGAGTGGAGGTGGGATCTTCTCCTAATCTACTAGCCACTTCCAAAATGGGATACCCGCATCGGGGCCTGAAGCCAGTTCACAGAGCCAGCTTTTCAGGACCTTTTGGAAGGCCAGGAGTGTCAGGGCGAATCTCGTCTCAAGTGGCATGATGTTCCAAAGGGTGGGAGCCCTAGCAGCAAAGGCTCTTCTCCTAGATCCTGCCAATTGCAATTCTTTGGCCAGTGGGATCTAGAACACGCCCTTTCTGCTGGAGCGAGCAGAGGGAGCCAATCCCAATGGGGTGAGATGGTTCCTTAGGTTATAGTAACTCAGAGCACGCTTGGGTTCCAAAACAGCTTGATTCAGACTTTTTTTAAAAAAAATCTGGATAGTTTTGCTTATCCCAGAAGAGAACAGCATGACATGTACGTATGTATTAAAAAAAGTTAGTCCATCTGTAGTGCCGATAAAGTAAGTCTAAGTCAGGAAATATGAAGGCAGGTGCACATCTTTGATTTCCACACCTCCCTTCATTACAGTGGAAGAATGTCCTTGTGTTATTTGTCAGAAAAGGCTGTGTGCCAAGATAAGCAATCCAAAAGAACATCTCAAGACCTGTCATACAGACACGGCTAAAAACCTTGAGATTCTTCCCTTCAAGAAGTCATGAGAAGAAGAAACAAGACAGTTTAATGTGAACCTATCTTTTTAAAATCACTTCTCCCTTCCTATCAAGTAGCACACCCAACTACTCAGTTTAGAAAGCTACAGGGAGAGAAAGTTTCATTATTCCAGCAGCTTTTGATATGGTTACCACTGCACATTGCATTGGGATATGCAATGATGGACTACATGCTCTATCAGATTGCCACAAACACTTCAAGCTTTAACATGCCAGAAATCCTCCACTGCTGTTTGGACACACTGCATGATTTGTAGACAAGCTCTTGCTATGAAAGATATGAGCCCAGCATGGCGGAAGTTTCTAAAAATAATTATAAATGTGTCAACTATATAAAAACTAGACCTGTAAAGGCTAGGAAGTTTGCAGTTTTGTGATGACATGGATGGTGACTACGTTTTACTGTGAGTCAAAATAAGGAAAAGTTTTGACATGTGTTTTTTAACTGAGAAATGAACATCATTCGTACTTAACTAAGGAAATGAGGAGACTCTCATTTCAATATCATTTAGCATATTTAAGTGACATTTTTATAAGCTGAACATTCTTGGTACTTCATTGCAAGGTGCCAAAAAATAATGTTCTACAAATCAGTGACAAATTAAAATTAGTTACTAAGAAAGTTGAACTGTGGAAGAGTAAAATGGAAAATAAAAATTTAGACATGCTTCCTACTTTAAAACCATTTACTAAAAGCAGCTAGACATAATTTAGTGCAGATGTGATGTGTTTTAAGTCACTTTTTTTCCCCTCTGAAATTACACTTTCAGGATGGTATCTCAAATGTGAAAACAGAAAAAAAACTGTTTAATAAATCCATTCCTTGTACTTGATGCTCTCACGACTATCAAGGACAAGCAATTAATTTTCTTCTAACTCTCCTTTGAAAATAAAATTCCCAATAACGTCCCTTCCTGAATTTTGGATCAGTATGCAGAATGAATTTTAAAAATTAAGTAAGAAATCTATGTAAACTCTGGCTCTATTTGTAACATCTTGAATGTGTAAGCCAGGAATTTCAACAGTCACAGCATTAAGAAAAAAAAAACTTGATCAGAACAAAAAAAACACATATCTGCTCAGAAATCAAACCAAGATTTCTGAAATAATGCAAAACTAAGCAAATTCATTTTTTCCAGTTTAAAAAAATGATTTCAGAAACATATCCATGTAGTTTTTCTGGCCACAAGGCAAAAAACAAGACTTGTCACGGCTTTCTTCCAGAATGTCTTTCAACGTCTTCTTCTACTTTGCAGTTCTCAAGTTTCCAGATGATCTCCTAACCAAGTGCCACCCAGCTCCAATTGTTCATCACTTTTCAAGATCTGCAATAATTGGCCAGTGCTATCACCAGGCTGATATTCTGATATTAATCCCTAGTTTGGTCTGTTACCCTATTGAGACATAAAAGATCAACAAGCAAAACATCTCCTCCTCTTAATAAATAAACAATATTTATTTATTAAATTAATATGCAACCATCGCACAATCAGGCAACTCCGTATGGACTACAGTATATCTTTTCAGGGCAGTTTTGATTTTTATAAAGCTTCAGAAAAGGGCAGCTCTACTACTCCAGCCCAAGATGGCTTGTTCTAGTGATGAATTGCCCTCATTCTTGCCACCTGATTGAGTTTGGTTGTTGACGGAAAACTTCATCTTCTCAAGATTGGTTTGAGTCTGCTGTGTGATTAATTTTTTCTTTACCCAATTTCCAAGCACGAACCTATTGTAAAGCAAGTTTTGAAACCTTGGAACTCTAAGAGGTCTCAATCACTACGCTATACAATTACAAGATATATGACCTCATGTCTTCTTATTGAATTGTGCAATTCCTAAAAGTTAAGAAAATTGGATGTGATACAATAAGTACTGGGGATATAGGATATCATTCTTTCCTTACTCCACCTCTGGTTCTTGGGCAATGAAACCAATTATCAATGACATCATCTTACCTAAAATTGAAGGTGGTTGTACAGCAGCTTCAGAGGATCCTGGATGAAGCAGATTATCTGGATCCTTTTCAATCAGATTTCCAGGAACAGTAATGGCACTGATTGCACTTTTCAATGATCTTTGGTGTGGGTGGGATGGTAGTGGTACACCCATCCTTGCCTTACTTGAGCTCTCAGCAGCTTTCAGTACTATCAACCATGGTAGCCTTCAGGGTTGACTCAGAGGACTGGGGGTGGGCTACACAAAGTTGTGTTGGTTCACTTCCTTTCTCTAGGGTTGATTTTAGCCAGTGATGATTGGGGAGGGGAGATTCTGCCCTCAGATCCTTCTATGTGGGATGCCACAGGGGTCAAAATGATGTCCCCTCTTCTATTTAACAGCTACATGAACTGATGGGTGAGCTCATCTGTCACTATCATCAGTATATTTCTGCTCCTGTGAATTAAGCGATGTTATGAACATCCTATCCAGGTATCTGGAGGTTGTGAGGGTCTTCATGGGATCAACAGGCTTCAACTTAACACTGACCAGACTGAGTGGCTTTAGGCATCTGGTTCTTTTGTATTGGATGTGGTTGCACTGCCTCAAATAAACCCTGTACACAATCTAGGGGTCCTCCGGACTCATAATTCCTGCTCAAAGAGCAGGGGCATCATGGTTAGGAAGGCCTTTGCACAACTTCATACTGTTATACTCTTTCCTGGATCAAGGGGACCTACTCACAGTCATTCATGCCCTGGCCACTTCCCAGTTGGAATATTGCAATGAGCTCTAGATGGGGCTACTCTTCAGATGATACAAAATGCAACAACATGAACAGTTATGTGTGTTTCTGGAAAAGCACATGATATTGCTGTGCTGCATGAGCTGCACTGGTTACCAGTTTGTTTCCAAGACCAATTCAAGATGCTGGTGTTGACTTTTAAAGTCCTACCTGGCATGGAAACAAATTATTTCCTCAGTTTCATCCATATGTCAAACCAGATTTCATTGAATGAATACGTTCTGGGTTCTGATATCTACATTTGGCCCTATGTGGTGGGCCTTTTCTGCTACAGTGCCCATACTGTGGAATCTTCTCCCTCCAGAGATAAATTTAGCCTCGTTATTCCTAAACTTCTGAAGGTCCCTCAAGACCTGGTTATGCCAACAGGCTTGGGGATCCCATGGGACAGATGAACTCATGAAGTGACATAAACCCAAGAAAACACTAAGGCAGACACCTCAAGAATAAAACACCCAGACAAAAACTGAGCAAGGTAGTATATGCAGCACAATGCAGTGAGACATGTGCAGATCTGTACATAGGGGAAACAAAGCAACCATTTCATAAACACATGGCACAACATAGGAGAACAAACCCATCAGGACAAGATTCAGCAATCCATCTGCATTTAAAAGACAAAGGCCACTCTTTTAAAGAAAGCAAAGTCCACATTTTGGACAGAGAGGACCGTTGGTTTGAAAGAGGGGTCCAAGAAGCCATCTGTGTCAAAATTGAACAGCCCTCTCTCAACAGAGGAGGAGGGATACAACATCATCTATCTCCAGTCTACAACACAGTCTTTTCAGCAGTTCCAAGAAGGCTCCACACCCATTTGCACTACTCAGGTGACCCTGAGGACACAGATAAACCTCCAAGTGGCCTCAACGATTCTCTAAAAGAATGCAAATGATCAGCTGCTTGCAAGGAACATAAATCCTTCAATTTCCCACCATCCAGTCAGAGCTGAAGAAGCTTCTTGGATGAAAAGTGAAACATCTACAAAGAAAAACAAGGAAGTCCAGTTGACTCTTGAATAAGCATCTTCGGGACAACCATGATCTGGATGACTGAGAATCTCCATAGACATTTGGCTCCCTTGATATTAACGTCCCCCCTTCTATTATTGTCTTTCTTATTTTAGCTTTCTTTTACTATTTTTAACTCTTTTTAATGATTATTATATAATGGCTTAACTAATGATTGTCTTATTTATTTTTTACTGGATTGTTGTATGCTGCCCAGATTTACTTTCTGTGAGTTGGAAAGTAAATTTGACTATGGAGAATCTCAATCATCCCAGTCATGATTGTCCAAAGATGCTTTTCAAAAGACAACTGGACTTTTTCCCTGGTTTTTTTCCTTGAGAACATTTCACTGAAGAAGCTTCTTAGATGAGAAATGAACTTGTTTTCAAGGAAAAACCAAGAAAGTCCAGTTGCCTTTTAAAAAGACCTTTGGGAGATATAAATTTGATTTTTTAAAACAATTACATTTTTGAGCATTCAGAGCTCCGGGAAAGATATTAACAAAATAAAGGAATCAAAACCAATTAAACAATAACACTCAGAATGTTTTCTCACTCTTGGTTATTTCAGTCTGTTTCCCAATGCATAAAAATAGCAATACATTTTCAAAAAGCAGGTTCTTGAGACAGCTTTTGTGAGTTTGCCAGCAAGCCCCACACTCTCCCAGCCATCCACCTACAAAATGTGTACAAAATCCTACTGTACATACAAACGATTTCCAAGGGAAAATATAAACAATTAAAAGTGACTGCATTATATGATACTTGGCTCAGAAATTGCTATGTATAGGTAGTCCTCAACTTGCAACAATTCATTTAGTGATCGTTCAAAGTTACAACTGGTGACTGATGGCCATTTTTCACACGACCGTTGCAGCATCCCCATGGTCAGGTGATCAAAATTCAGACGGTTGGTAACTAACTCATATTTAGGGTGGTCCAGTGTCCTGGGGTCATGTGATTACCTTTTGCGACCTTCTGACAAGCAAAGTCAATGGGGAAGCCAGATTCACTTAACAATGGTGTTACTAACTTAATTGTGGTCATAGGTCAAGGGCAATATGTATTCCATAGAACAGCATTTCAGCCTGAGAATTACAAGATCTGTAGGTCTTAGAGTAGGATGGAATGAGAT
>NW_015392513.1:4890-17901 GCF_001527695.2 Protobothrops mucrosquamatus | reverse complement strand
TGGAGGCAAGCCGGACCGCTGGTTAATAGGACAAGACAATAACAGAGTTGGGAGGGACCTTGAAGGTCATCTACAGGTAATCCTCAACTTACAACAGTTCGTTTAGTGACCGTTCAAAGTTACATCACTGAAAAAAGTGACTTATGACCTTGTTTCACCCTTATGACCGTTGCAGTCTCCCCACGGTCACGGGATCCAAATTCAGACGCTCAACAAAACTGACTCATATTTACGACGGTCACAGTGTCCCGCGCGACCTTCCAAGAGAAGCAAAGTCAACAGGGAAGCCTGATTCGCTTAACAACCGTGTCCCTAAGTTAACAGCTGCAGTGATTCGTTTAGCAACCGTGTCAAGAAAGCTCGTAAAATGGAGCCAAGCTCCCTTAACAAAACGTCTCACTTACCGACGTGAATTTTGGGCGCAATTGTGGTCGTAAGTCGAGGACCACCTGTAGTCATATGTTCAAAAATTTAAAAAGGATGTCGGAGGCCAGAGAGGCTAATTCGTCCCCAATTTTGTCCCGATTTCTCTGCCACTTTTAAACACGGCGTTGGCCTGACTCGGTCCTCGTTTTACGTCCTTCTCTTTCTCGGTTCCTAGCTGTAGCTGCTGCTGCCACTGCTGAAGATGTCCAGCAGTTGTCCCGATTCGGAAGACAAGCCGCCGGCCCCTCCCATGCGGAATACAAGCACCATGATCTGCTCCAGCGGCAAAGATGTGGGGACCCTCAACCACGGTTCGAAACCCCTGCCCCCTAACCCGGAAGAGAAGAAAAGGAGAGATCGTTTTTATCGGTCCATCCTGCCGGGAGACAAAGGTATTGCGATTTCTTTCATTCTTCCTTTCTTTTTTTTTCTTTCTTTTTTAACCCTAGTTATTTGTTTCTAGTTCAGAGTGGGTTGAGTTAGATCCGTGTTTCCTCAACTCTGCCCCTTTAAGAGCTGCGGACTTCAACTCCCAGAATTCCGCAGGCAGCCTGCGGAATTCTGGGAGTTAAAGTCC
This sequence comes from Protobothrops mucrosquamatus, assembly GCF_001527695.2. NCBI lineage: Eukaryota > Metazoa > Chordata > Lepidosauria > Squamata > Viperidae > Protobothrops > Protobothrops mucrosquamatus. The sequence continues at coordinate 16,898 of NW_015392513.1, read as the reverse complement.
ACAGGTCTTAAAGGGGCAGAGGTTGAGGAAACCCTGGGTTAGACTTTCTGAAGATGCGCTTTGATAGATGTCCTAAATGAGGGTGTCGGGATTGTGCCACTTGAGGGCTGAAATTACATGGGCTTCCCATTTTTCAAAGACAAAGAGATAATTATTTGATGGGAGAGTCCACCGGAAACGTCACAATTTCAACATTCCAATCAATCAAGTCTTTATTAAGGTTGTTATCTCGTTATGATCTTATTCAGGGTTGGTGCCCTTAAGCCCTCTCTCCACCTATTAATTGATTTGAACAGTTCTTGCTTCTTTTAAATGTTACTGTTTTTATACTTTTAATATTTTATTGTACACCATCCAGAGTCCCATCTGTGAGGGAGATGGACGCTTCTTAAGTAAATGACAGATAAATAAATAAATATTACGGTATTAGACCAACATAGGAAGGGTAGAATGCAAAGAGTTAGTAATTTTAAAAGTTAAAAAAATACACAAGGTTAAAAATCATATATACATACAATATAGATAGATAGAAAGAGAGAGAGATGGAAGTAGATAGGTAGGTAGGTAGGTAGGTAGGTAGATGATAGATAGATAGGTAGGTAGGTAGGTAGGTAGGTAGGTAGGTAGGTAGGTAAGTAGGTAGATAGATAGATAGATAGATAGATAGATAGATAGATAGATAGATAGATAGATAGATAGATGATATAGTTGGAGATAGATAGATAGATAGATAGATAGATAGATAGATATAGTTGGAGATAGATAGATAGATAGATAGAGGTAGGTAGATAGATAGATAGATAGATAGATAGATAGATAGATAGATAGATAGATAGATAGATAGATATAGTTGGAGATAGATTGATAGATAGATGATAGATAGATAGATAGATAGATAGATAGATAGATAGATAGATAGATAGATAGATAGATAGATAGATAGATAGATAGATGCTAATTTTCTACATGCAGGATTCCTCCCACCTTTTAAAATAAAATAAAATAAAATAAAATAAAGAAAGGCTATAGATTGGGTTAGAAGCAAGATGAAACCAACTCAGACCGGTCAGAAATTTTTATAAAGGGTTGTTTTTTTTAAACCTATTCTGACCCTGGGTAGCGACTGTTTTTAAAAATACCATCCTCAGTTCTCAGTCTGATTTAAGGCAGATTTCTCTTCCTCTTTCTGTCATTCGTCTGCAGCACTAGAATTAGTTCCCTTTTTGGGTTGTGCAACCTGAAAAAGGAAGTACTGAGTTGCATCAGATTCCTCAGGAATCAGTGGGGGGGGGGGTGTTAATTTTTTTTCTGGCTGCTGGTATGAAATGCTTTCCCTGTTGAATGAGCTGCCTGCGGTGATGCCCCTTTTAAGGCAGACCTGCCCGTTGGATTTTCACCCATGACTTTCAGCAGAAGGAGAAAAATCTCCGACCCAATTGAATGACACGTTTTCCATCCTAATAAAATGCAAACATTAAAACAGTCACCAGGTGGCAGCAAAGGGTTAGCAGATTCTGTGTCTCTGTCATGCCATCTAGTGGTTCTCTGACTCTTGGCAGTCCAGATCATTTAACCTTAATACTGACGGTCCTCGATTTACAACAATCCGTTTTAGTGACCGTTCAACGTTACAGAGGCATTGAGAAAAGGTAGGACCGTTTTTCACACTTACGACCAAGTAGCGTCTCCATGGTCACGTGATCAAAATTCGGACGCTTGGCAACTGACTCCTATTTGTGACGGTTGCAGTGTCCTGGGCTCACGTGATCCCCTTTTGCGACCTTGACAAACAAAGTCAATGGAACAACTGTGGCTAAAAAAGTCGCAAAACTCAGTTAAGCAAAACCGTCTTGCTTACCAACATAAATTTGGGGCTCAATGGTGGTTATAAGTTGAGGATTGCCTAGATACCGATAAGCCTCGACATATGCCTGGATATTTAACAACCCTGGGATGTCAGGATCTAGTCGAAAAAAGTTACGCATAGTTTTGAAACACTTTGCAGACCAGAATGTCGGGTTCCAAATCTTGAGTTCAAAAGTTGCACCAAGTTTCAGAAAAAAATTGCATCCAGTCAGACTTTTATTTTAGGATTTGCTGAAATCCTATTTCCCCTCTTAAACCCAATATATTAAACCCAGTGCAGTACAGATAGTCCTCGGCTTACGACCACATCTGAGCCCAAAATTTCTTTTACGAAGTGACACATTTGTTCAGTGAATTTTGCCCCGTTTTACGACCTTTCTTGCCACAGTTGCTAAGTGAATCGCTGCAGTTGTTAAGTTAGTGACACGATTGTTAAGTGAATCCGGCTCCTCCCTAATTGACTTTGCTTATCAGAAGGTCGCCAAAGGGGATCACGTGACCCCCAGGATACTGCAACCGTCATAAGTACATGCCAGTTGCTAAGCCTCTGAATTTTGATCACGTGATTGTGGCGATGCTGCAAGGGGTCGTAAGTGTGAAAAAGGTCACTTTTTTCAGTGCCGTTGTAGCTTTGAACAGTCACTAAATGAACTGTTGTAAGTGGAGGACTGTTATAGTAAATCGAACACATATAAAAGAAAAGACAGGAAAGGTGAATCAAAGCAATCTCAATTGTACCAGATCTTCAGAATACAGTGGGATAATTACAGTTTTAGCATAAAATGAATGTATATTCGGTGTTGAGATTATTATTATTATTTTAAAAATCCCTGAGCAAAAATATTTCCCTTTTAAATCGGAGGATCTTCTCTGCTAGCTCACATTTCCTGCTCCCCATTTGTACCAGTTTCAGTTTTCAGATCCTTAAAAAATAATTTTTTAAAAGAACTAAAATATTATCAAACTGTCACATTTTGACACAATGGCAGTTACCTTTCCCTGGAGATCACACCGATTCTCCTAAGAGTGTTGAAATTTCAGCTTTCTTTCCCAACTTCAATTGTCAGCTGGGGAATTCTGGGAGTTGAAGTCCCACCCATCTTCAAGTTGTCAAGCTGAGAAACATTGATCTAGATTACCGTATATATTCGTAGATAAGGTAAAGATGTAGGTGCCAAAATACACTCTCCAAATTGGATTGAGCTTATCCGTAGGTACAATTAATACTTTTCCAGACACAGTTGCAGTAAGTAAGCCCACCCACAGATAAGCTGACTCAAATTTTTAAGTAAAATACCATGAAACATGGATAATCCGTGGATTAGCCATGGATAAGCCCATTGTAAAAATTAAGCCATATGAAAATTTCAAAGGTCCGCTTATCTGTGGATGGGCTCATCCATGAATATGTACGGTAATATCTGCAGTTCAGCAGGCCATGAAATCATTAATTCTTTTAAACTAACGAAACTTTCTGCAAAACAAGTTGGTTTGGACAGCATGGAGGGTTGCGAATCGTTAATATTCTAATATGTCCAGGCCCAGCCTTTGTTCGGAATAACCCCTTTGCTTGCCTTTTCACTTTTATAAGCCTTCTTAACCCAGGAATTTAAATGTCTGCTTACTTAAAGAGTTTTTCAAGCCAATTAATTGAATTCTTAATCCTCACTGCTGCGCGTTTTTTAAACTGCTTATTATTAACTGCAGAAAATAGCTTCCAGAGATGACTTAAATTGGGGATGTGTAGGGACGACGATGCCAGAAAGTTCTCTGCAAGCTACATTTAAGACTGCAAAACTTGAGGCCTTGTTTTTCTCAACTTTTGACAACTTTAAGATGGGTGGACTTCAACTCCCAGAATTCCCCAGCCAGTCACCCACAAGAAAGGTCGCAAAAAACAAGGCAAGCTCATTTAACGACTGCCTCGCTTAGCAATAGAAATTAGGGGGTCAACTGTGGTCGTGAGTAAAGGCCTATCGCTAGAGTAGATCCATATGGAAAGCTCTGGCTGACCCAGTAGGAATCAATCCAAGGAGTCTTAGTAGATCCTAGAATTTTCTGCCCCTCTTAGATCAACCAATGGGAGATCAAGGTGGGATTTTGAATGGAAAAAAGCAAATTATTTTATTTCCTTCGTGGAATTTGCACAGAGAAAACCCAGCCAGAGATGGGAGCTCAATTAAAAAGTCCAGGTGAGTTGAGAATTTCTAGAGACTCTAGAAATGGAATCCATAAACAGGATTTCATTTTTAATGTGTGCCAGTGTGCCCACAGTAAAAAAAAAAAAAAGACAATAAAGGCTATTTTATCTTTAAAAGGGGTGGCATGCTTAGATTCTCACAACGTGCTAAATTGGATTAGTTAAAGACCTAATATTTACAGTAGTCCAGCACGTTAAAATAGGCTCAGTTTGTTCCTGGCTTAGCATTTTGCACTGACCTGGTTTGTGGTTAGTTTCTGATTCAATATTTTGTGTGGATCCAGAAAACAGGTTAATCAAGTGAGCAACTTAAGCCCAAATGCTGGTTGCTTTGTCGCTGGGTGTGTTGTGTGAACCCAGCCAGTGTGGACTGTAAGCCAGAGTTTATGGTTTAATGTGTTCTACGAAGCCCTGACTGGGTGTTTGTTCAGCAATCTATGGCTAAAGAAATCGTGGCTTGATATGTGATTTGAAAATGACCATAATGTGACTGGCTTGTTGGTGGCTTATTGAGTGTATTTAAAAGACACTCTTCTGTTGACTAAATTAAGATGGGTTGTGTGGTTTGTGGCTCTGTGTTTTATAGGAATCCACCCATTATTTTAATATTTATTCATCAGATTTTTCCCTGCTTTTATTATTTTTATAAATAACTCAATGCAGCAAACATACCTAATCCTGCAGGATGCAATCTGGGTCAGTCACCAGGACCAGAAAATTTGTCTTCCAAGCTTTTGGACTTGTACTGGACCCCGTCCTCAGGGAATTTCTCTCACACCAGAATGTGTGTTTGTACCTAATGGTCCTTCCTCCTCTTTTTTTCCCCATAACAACAACCTTGTGAGGTGGGTTGGGCTGAGAGAGAATAATTGCTTCAAAATCTCCTAGCTGATTTAGGCATAAAAGGTGGGATTAGAACTCATGTCCTGGTTTCCAGTTGGTGCCTTAACCACTAGACCAGGAGTCTTCAAACTTGGCCCTTTTATGACTTGTGGACTTCAACTCCCAGAATTCCTCAGCCAGCGTGCCTGGCTGAGGAATTCTGGGAGTTGAAGTCCACAAGTCATAAAAGGGTCAAGTTTGAAGACCCCTGCACTACAGCAAGCTGGTCTATGAACTGTTCATTGTATTAGGAGACCTGTATATTAAGCCATGATTTGTTAAGCATCCTTTGTAAAAACAGCAATTAAGTCTCGTTAACCTGGGTTTAGCATAGTGGGAGACTTTAGTTTGCATTGGTTTGATGGGGATAATATATTAGAGACCCACTTAGTTGTTTTTTTTTAACAAATTGTAGTTTAACAAGCCATCATTTGGCAGGTTGTGTGAACAAGCCCATTGAAATCAAAGGTATCTGTTGTGTTATGTCATGGGTGTTACAGTCTCCTTCCATGTCCTCATTATCATTCCCCACTAACATATCTGGGCTGAAGCCCAAAAGTACAAAAAAACCAGCTAAAATTAAAAAGCACAGGTAGTTCTCGACTTAACGACCCACAATTTCTGATGCTAAGAGAGACATTTGTTAAGTAAATGTGGCTCCATTTTACAACCTTCCTTGTCATAGTTAAGTGAATCTTTGCAGTTGTTAAGTTAGTAAGACTGTGGTTAAGTGAATCCAGCTTCCCCCATTGACTTTGCTTGTCAGAAGGTCGCAAAAGGGGATCACGTGACCCTGGGACACAGCAACCGTCGTAAGTACATGTCAGTTGCCAAGCCTCTGAATTTTGATCACTTGACCACGGGGATGCTGTAATGGTCGTAAGTGTGAAAACTAGTCATAAATCACTTTTTTCAGTGCCGTCGTAACTTTGAACGGTCACTAAATGAACTGTTGTAAGTCGAGGATTACCTGTGCTTGCATCAGCAGGAGAAGATGGATATTTTTGCTTTTTGTATCTGTGATTACTACTGGTAGGTGCCAATATTGTTAAAAATGAGACCCCCCCCCCCATGTCAGGGGTAGGTAACCTTGGCTCTTTTATGACTCGTGGACTTCAACTCCAAGAATTCCTGAGCCAGCATTGGGGAACTATGGTTCCTTCATGACTGGTGGACTTCAACTCCCAGAATTCCTCAGCCAGCATGGGGGAATTATGGCCCCTTCATGACTCGTGGACTTCAACTCCCAGAATTCCTGAGCCAGCATGGGGGAACTATGGCCCCTTCATGACTCGTGGACTTCAATTCCCAGAATTCCTCAGCCAGCATGGGGGAACTATGGCCCCTTCATGCCTCATGGATTTCAACTCCCAGAATTCCTGAGACAGCATGGGGAAAACTATGGCCCCCTCATGACTCATGGACTTCAACTCCCAGAATTCCTCAGCCAGCATGGCTGGCTCAGGAATTCTGGGAATTGAAGTCCACGAATCATAAAAGAGCCAAGGTTGTCTACCCCTGCCCCAGGTTTTCATTGACCAGTTGTAGTTTTGGCGATTAAATTGACAGAAGCCAGATTTATTATGGAATCAAAATATTCAAAACGAAAATTTAGTTTACTTTCACACTCGTGGAGAATAGTTCTTGACTTATCACTGTAATTGAGAACATAATTTCCATGGCAAGTGCAGGTAGTCCTCGACCTACGACCACAATTAAGCGCAGCATTTCTGTTGCTAAGTCAAACATTTTTAAGTGAGTTTTGCCCCATTTTACGACCTTGCTTGCCACAGTTGTTCAGTGAATCAGTGCAGATGTTGAGTTTAGGAACATGGTGGTTAAGCGAATCTGGCTTCCCCCATTGACTTTGTCGAAAGGTCACCAAAGGGGATGACGTGACCCCGGGACAAGTACATGCCAGTTGCCGAGCCTCTGAATATTGATCACGTGACCCTGGGGAGGCTGCAACGGCCGTAAGTTTGAAAAAGGGTCCTAAGTCACTTTTTTTTAATGCAGTTGTAACTTTGAACGGTCAGTAAATGTAGTGTTAGTTATTAAAAAGGGCACCTGCGCTCAATTTTACGATCTTTTTAGCAGCAGTTGTTAAGTGAATGTAGCAGTCATTAAGCGAATCCGTCGTTCGCTATTGGGTGGTGGGTTTTGTTTTGCTGTTTCTGGCCAAAATGTAAATGGCTGACAATCGGGTGGCAAACAAATCCAATAATTATAAAAATAATGATTCCCCCTGATTATTTTTATTTTGCTTAATTTGGTTTTTTTTTTTTTTTACGACAGCCAGCAAGAAGAAGGAGAAGGAACGGCCAGAGATCTCTCTCCCGTCAGACTTCGAACACACGATCCACGTTGGATTTGACGCTGTGACTGGCGAATTTACAGTAAGAACAGCAGGCCTGGTGTCTACTGCAGGCCATGAGGCTATCTGTTGTGAAATAATAGCCTTGGGTTACAAATCACAACATGTATGTGTGTGTATATATCTATATCTATATCTATATATCTATCTATATCTATATCTATATCTATATCTATATCTATATCTATATCTATATCTATATCTATATCTATATACAGCAGCGGTTCTCAACCTATGGGTCGCGACCCCATTTGGGGTCGATCGACCATTTCATGGGGGTTGCCAAGCAAGGCTGTCCGCCATTTTTTCCCCCCTTTTCCAGCGGGTGCCTTACCTCCCTTGGGCTGGGCCAGCTGGTGGTTGGCTTGCTCCGTCTCTGCCGCTTGCCAGCTACGCCTCGGCTGACGCAGGGGGCGGAACCACGCATGCGTGGCGCTCCCGGGCAGGGAAAGTCCTTGACTTACGACCAGTTGGGTAGTCCTCGACTTACGACCGGTTTAGTCCTCGACTTACGACCGGTTTAGTCCTCGACTTACGACCGGTTGGGGGTCACGGCATTAAAAAGGTTGAGAACCACTGATATACAGTATCTATATCTACATCTACATCTATATCTAATCTATCTATCTATCTATATAGAGAGATATGTGAGATATATATATATATATATATATATATATATATATATATATATATATATATATATATATATATATACATGTGTGTGTGATATACAATATATATATCACACACACTTATATCTATCACATATCACACACACACACACACACATATATATCACACACATATATATATAAACTTTATATATATATACACACTTTACACACCCCTTTTGCGACCTGACAAGCAAAGTCCATGGGGAAGCCACATTCACTTAACATCCGTGTTGTAATAATAATAGTAATAGTAAAGTTGGAAGGGACCTTGGAGGTCATCTAGTCCAACCCCTTGCTCAGGCAGGAAACCCTATACCATTTCGGACAAATGGCTGTCCAGTCTCTTCTTAAAAACGTCCGGTGTTGGAGCATTCACCGCTTCTGGAGGCAGGTTGTTCCACTGGTTAATTGTTCTCGCTGTCAGGAAGTTTCTCCTTAGTTCTAGGTTGCTTCTCTCCTTGATCAGTTTCCACCCGTTGCTTCTTGTCCTGCCTTCAGGCGCCTTGGAGAATAGCTTGACTCCCTCTTCTTTGTGGCAGCCCCTGAGATACTGGAAGACTGCTATCATGTCCCCCCTCGTCCTTCTCTTCGTTAAACTAGACATACCCAATTCCAGCAACTGTTCCTTATATGCTTTAGCCTCCAGTCCCCTAATCATCTTTGTTGCTCTTCTCTGCACTCTTTCTAGAGTCTCAATATCTATATCTATATCTAATCTCTCTATCTATATATCTATATCTAATCTCTCTATCTATATATATATATAGATAGAGAGATATGTGATATATATATACATGTTTGTGTGATATACAATATATATACTGCTCAAAAAAATAAAGGGAACACATCCTATAGGATTTCTTATAGGATGTGTTCCCTTTATTTTTTTTGAGCAGTATATATATCACACATATATATCTATCACATATATCACACACACACACACACACACACACACATATATATATATCAAACACACACATATAAACTTTATATATATATATATATATATATATATATATATATATATATATATATATATATATATATATATATATATATATATATATANCCCCTCATGACTCGTGGACTTCAACTCCCAGAATTCCTGAGCCAGCATGGGGGAACTATGGCCCCTTCATGACTTGGGGACTTCAACTCCCAGAATTCCTGAGCCAGCATGGGGGAACTATGGTTCCTTCATGACTAGTGGACTTCAACTCCCAGAATTCCTGAGCCAGCATGGGGGAACTATGGCCCCTTCATGACTCGTGGACTTCAATTCCCAGAATTCCTCAGCCAGCATGGGGGAACTATGGCCCCTTCATGCCTCATGGATTTCAACTCCCAGAATTCCTGAGCCAGCATGGGGAAACTTTGGCCCCTTCATGACTCGTGGACTTCAACTCCCAGAATTCCTCAGCCAGCATGGCTGGCTCAGGAATTCTGGGAATTGAAGTCCACGAATCATAAAAGAGCCAAGGTTGTCTACCCCTGCCCCAGGTTTTCATTGACCAGTTGTAGTTTTGAAGTTTGAAGTTTGAAGTTTATTGTATTTGGCGATTAAATTGACAGAAGCCAGATTTATTATGGAATCAAAATATTCAAAACGAAAATTTAGTTTACTTTCACACTCGTGGAGAATAGTTCTTGACTTATCACTGTAATTGAGAACATAATTTCCATGGCAAGTGCAGGTAGTCCTCGACTTACGACCACAATTAAGCGCAACATTTCTGTTGCTAAGTCAAACATTTTTAAGTGAGTTTTGCCCCATTTTACGACCTTGCTTGCCACAGTTGTTCAGTGAATCAGTGCAGATGTTGAGTTTAGGAACATGGTGGTTAAGCGAATCTGGCTTCCCCCATTGACTTTGTTGAAAGGTCATCAAAGGGGATGACGTGACCCCGGGACAAGTACATGCCAGTTGCCGAGCCTCTGAATATTGATCACGTGACCCTGGGGAGGCTGCAACGGCCGTAAGTTTGAAAAAGGGTCCTAAGTCACTTTTTTTTAATGCAGTTGTAACTTTGAACGGTCAGTAAATGTAGTGTTAGTTATTAAAAAGGGCACCTGCGCTCAATTTTACGATCTTTTTAGCAGCAGTTGTTAAGTGAATGTAACAGTCATTAAGCGAATCCGTCGTTCGCTATTGGGTGGTGGGTTTTGTTTTGCTGTTTCTGGCCAAAATGTAAATGGCTGACAATCGGGTGGCAAACAAATCCAATAATTATAAAAATAATGATTCCCCCTGATTATTTTTATTTTGCTTAATTTGGTTTTTTTTTTTTTTACGACAGCCAGCAAGAAGAAGGAGAAGGAACGGCCAGAGATCTCTCTCCCGTCAGACTTCGAACACACGATCCACGTTGGATTTGACGCTGTGACTGGCGAATTTACAGTAAGAACAGCAGGCCTGGTGTCTACTGCAGGCCATGAGGCTATCTGTTGTGAAATAATAGCCTTGGGTTACAAATCACAACATGTATGTGTGTGTATATATCTATATCTATATCTATATCTATATCTATATCTATATCTATATCTATATCTATATCTATATATCTATATCTATATCTATATCTATATACAGCAGCGGTTCTCAACCTATGGGTCGCGACCCCATTTGGGGTCGATCGACCATTTCATGGGGGTTGCCAAGCAAGGCTGTCCGCCATTTTTTCCCCCCTTTTCCGGCGGGTGCCTTACCTCCCTTGAGCTGGGCCAGCTGGTGGTTGGCCTGCTCCGTCTCTGCCGCTTCCCAGCTACGCCTCGGCTGACGCAGGGGGCGGAACCACGTATGCGTGGCGCTCCCGGGCAGGGAAAGTCCTTGACTTACGACCAGTTGGGTAGTACTCGACTTACGACCGGTTTAGTCCTCGACTTACGACCGGTTTAGTCCTCGACTTACGACCGATTTAGTCCTCGACTTACGACCGGTTGGGGGTCGCGGCATTAAAAAGGTTGAGAACCACTGATATACAGTATCTATATCTACATCTACATCTATATCTAATCTATCTATCTATATAGAGAGATATGTGATATATATATATATATATATATATATACATGTGTGTGTGATATACAATATATATATCACACACACTTATATCTATCACATATCACACACACACACACACACACATATATATCACACACATATATATATAAACTTTATATATATATACACACTTTACACACCCCTTTTGCGACCTGACAAGCAAAGTCCATGGGGAAGCCACATTCACTTAACATCCGTGTTGTAATAATAATAGTAATAGTAAAGTTGGAAGGGACCTTGGAGGTCATCTAGTCCAACCCCCTGCTCAGGCAGGAAACCCTATACCATTTCGGACAAATGGCTGTCCAGTCTCTTCTTAAAAACGTCCAGTGTTGGAGCATTCACCGCTTCTGGAGGCAGGTTGTTCCACTGGTTAATTGTTAACTGTCAGGAAGTTTCTCCTTAGTTCTAGGTTGCTTCTCTCCTTGATCAGTTTCCACCCGTTGCTTCTTGTCCTGCCTTCAGGCGCCTTGGAGAATAGCTTGACTCCCTCTTCTTTGTGGCAGCCCCTGAGATACTGGAAGACTGCTATCATGTCCCCCCTCGTCCTTCTCTTCGTTAAACTAGACATACCCAATTCCAGCAACTGTTCCTTATATGCTTTAGCCTTCAGTCCCCTAATCATCTTTGTTGCTCTTCTCTGCACTCTTTCTAGAGTCTCAATATCTATATCTATATCTAATTTCTCTCTCTATATATAGATAGAGAGATATGTGATATATATATACATGTTTGTGTGATATACAATATATACTGCTCAAAAAAATAAAGGGAACACATCCTATAGGATTTCTTATAGGATGTGTTCCCTTTATTTTTTTTGAGCAGTATATATATCACACATATATATCTATCACATATATCACACACACACACACACACACATATATATATATATCACACACACACATATAAACTTTATATATATATATATATATATATATA
>NW_015392513.1:0-2669 GCF_001527695.2 Protobothrops mucrosquamatus | reverse complement strand
TGAGCATGAAGCAAATTAAAAGTCTGAAGGGCTGAGTTCAGAATAACCTGAACAAAAATACTGGATATTAAAAGGACAGTACCTTAGATGCAGATAGATAATTCACCGGGTGACTTAAGACCCTGTAAGACCACGCTTGGAACATATTGTGTCCAGTTTTGGTCACCGCAATATAAAAAAGATGTTGAGACTCTGGAAAGAGTGCAGAGAAGAGCAACAAAGATGATCAGGGGACTGGAGGCTAAAACATACAAAGAACGGTTGCTGGAATAGGGCATGTCTAGTTTAATGAAGAGAAGGACAAGGGGGGGGACATGATAGCAGTGTTCTAGTATCTCAGGGGCTGCCCCAAAGAAGAGGAAGTCAATCTATTCTCCAAAGTACCTGAAGGCAGGACAAGAAGCAACGGATGGAAACTAATCAAGGAGAGAAGCAACCTGGAACTAAGGAGAAACTTCCTGACAGTGAGAACAATTAACCAGTGGAACAACCTGCCTCCAGAAGTGGTGAATGCTCCAACACTGGAAGTTTTTAAGAAGAGACTGGATAGCCATTTGTCTGAAATGGTATATAGGGTTTCCTGCCTGAACAGGGGGTTGGACTAGATGACCTCCAAGCCCCCTTCCAGGTCTATTTATTCTGTTCTATTTAATGCAGTTAGATAAATCACCGTGTGATTTCTTCATATCTTCTGCCTTACCTCTAGCAAAGAAGTGAATTCCAAGAGATATTGATAGAATGTCTGGAGTATCCCCCCCCCCCCAGCATTCTAAGCCATCATGGGAATTATGGGTATTCATGGTTTAACAGATCTGGAGGATACACAAGCGTACAGCTAGATGTGCGTCTAGTTTCAGTTTTCATTCCCCCCCCCTAATTTGATTTGAGTGATCTTTGGCATTGCCTAGTTATCTGATGAGATTCTGTTTTTCTTCCAGATAAATCTGCAGAAGATTACAACTCCTCAAATACTCTGGTAAGTCACATTTTGCTGCCTTAGATATCCAAATGTTAAATGCTTTGTAGAATGGATGTATGTATTGTGAAATGTTAACTTTTTAAGAAGAGAATGGACAGCCATTTGTCCAAAATGGATATAGGGTTTCCTGCCTGAGCAGGGGGTTGGACTAGATGACCTCCAAGGTCCCTTCCAACTTTATTATTATTATTATTATTAGAGCTGCAAACAGACTTCACAACACATCAGTCACTTTAGATCAGGGGTCTTCAAACTTGGCAAACTTTAAGACTTGTGGACTTCAACTCCCAGAATTCCTCAGCCAGCCCTGAGGAATTCTGGGAGTTGAAGTCCACAAGTCTTAAAGTGGCCAAGTTTGAAGACCCCTGCTTTAGATTATGGAGATTCTGTGTAAATACATTGATTTCCAAGTAATGGTTATTGGTACATCTAGATATTTGTACTATTTGAATATTTGAGGAGCTGTCACAGAGAAGAAGGGGTCATCCTAGTCTTCAAAGCACCAGAGGGCAGGACAAGAAGCAACGGATGGAAACTAATCAAGGAGAGAAGCAACCTGGAATTAAGGAGAAATTTCCTGACAGTCAGAACAATTAATCAGGGGAACAATTTGCCTCCAGAAGTTGTGGGATTTTAAGAAGAGACTGAACCACCATTTGTCTGGAATTGTATAAGCAGGGGTAGGCAACCTTGGCTCTTTTATGACTCGTGGACTTCAACTCCCAGAATTCCTGAGCCAGCCACACTGAGGGGAAAGGGAGAGGTTTCCAAGCTGAGCCATGCTGGCTCAGGAATTCTGGGAGTTGAAGTCCACCAGTCATAAAAGAGCCGAGGTTGCCTACCCCTGGTATAGGGTTTCCTGCCTAAGCAGGGGGTTGGACTAGAAGACCTCCAAGGTCCCTTCCAACTCAGTTTCTATGACAGTGTGTGCAATTGGCTGCTTCTGTTGTCACATGACCATGATTTATGATGTTGTTTTTATTACCAGAAACAAGCGTTTATTTCCACTTAATAACCATAAATATGTACTGTATCCATGGTCTTCCTTGTGGTGACTTGAAATGCAGAAATCATGTACAAGCAGTCCTCGACATACAACATACATACAACAGTTCATTTAGTGATGATTCGAAGTTACAACGGCACTGAAAAAGGTGACTTATGACCGTTTTTCACACTTACAACCGTTGCCGCACCCCCCCATGGTCACGTGATCAAAATCCAGACACTTGGCAACGGACTCATGTTTATGACGGCTGCAGCATCCCGGGGGTGTCACGCGATTTCCCTTTTGCGACCTCCCGACAAGCAAAGTCAACGGGGGAAGCCTTCCCTTCACGACGGTGTTACCCATTTAACAACTGCGGTGATTCACTTAACAAACATGGCAAGAAAAGTCGTAAAAATGGGGCAAAGCTCAGGTCACAAATTTCTCACTTCACATCACAAAAATCCGGGCTCAGTTGTGGTCGTATGTCGAGGACTACCTGTATGGGGAGGAACAAACTCAGACTCAACCCTTCCAAGACCGAGTGGCTGTGGATGCCGGCGCCTCGGCATAGTCAGCTGATTCCATCGCTGACTATAGGGGGCGAAACCCTGGCCCCCTCAGAGAGGGCGCGCAACTTGGGAGTCCTCCTGGATGCACGGCTGACATTGGAAGATCACTTGTCGGCCGTGACCAGGGGGG
>NW_015392512.1:27740-34696 GCF_001527695.2 Protobothrops mucrosquamatus | reverse complement strand
TCTCTCTCTCTCTCTCTCTCTCTCTCTCTCTCTCTCTCTCTCTCTCTCTCTCTCTCTCTCTCTCTCTCTCTCCCCCTCCCTCCCTCCCTCCCTCCCTCCCACTTTAACTCTGTATATAGGAAAAAGTTATTTCATATTTCCATCAGAGTCATCTTCTCAATTCTCTAGAGCAGAGCAGAGGTCCCCACCTTTTGGACACCAGGGACCGATTATGTGGAAAGAGATTTTTCCGCGGGCCGGAGGGGGCGTGGTTTTGTGTGCTGCCTGCATCCTGGAAATGGGGCTTTGCTTGTTTGTGCGGTCCAGTTGCTGGCATGCTGTGGCCCGGTCCTGGTCCACGGACTGGGGGTTGGGGACCCCTGCTGTAGAGTTGTTAGATTAGGTAAACTAGACCAAAAAATCAGTTCCACAAGAAAATCAGAACTACACTGAGATTGGCTCTAGTAACAGAATCTTGCAAGCCTTATAGTGCTTTCTCTCCCTTCCTTCTTAAACCTTAATGAATCAGAGAGATCCCAGCCTGAGCATTTTCCAGATAATACTTTGCTTCCCAGGATTTAAAGAATGTATCAGCTATCTCTGTTTATGTAATAGTCTTGCATATTTGTCTCAAGGTCATCTCCCATTATCTGCAGAGATCAAAGGATAGTAAAGTACAGTAATCTAGGAATTCAACCTTGATGTGGCAATTGCACATTTCTCTGATTTTACACATGGGTGGTTCTGTCATAAGCACTGGAGAAAATTTTCATGTGGCTGCAATGAATAGTTGTGCTCCCCATGTCTTCAGGTTTTTATTTCCAAATTGAGTTTAATTAATTTTACCTAGATTTAAAAACACAACAAAAGTCTAGTCTTAAAAGCCACAGCTAGAACCTAGGGGAAAGCTTGAGCAGGGTTATTAATACTGACATATTGGTTTCATAGCTGTAATAAATTGAGTAACAGATTCAGAAAAATTTTGATTACAAGAATTAATTCTGATGCAGTTAGATAGCTTTAACCAACAACACACAAACTTCCTGTACGTCATGGGAGTTGGAATACCAAGAACCCCAAAATTTTATTTCAGTGCATTGGTCTTGAGCTAGAGTAGCCAGCCATGACAACTGATTAGTATCAGCCCGTGTATGGTCATAAAATAAAATATGACTTAAATTTCTGAGGGCTGCATTAATTTTAGGAAATTGTAAAACCATATTGTGCAGATCATTTGGAATCCAGTCTATGCACATACAAATGGGCCTAATTATTCAGCCCCAGGCTGTTCTCAAAGATACGTTTTGGTACCCCATTCTCCCTCTTCATACTTTTGTGAAGGATGTGGTGTTTACCAAATCTGAATAGAAATTGTATGTCTGAGTTAGTGACATAATCACTTCCTCTGAACAGCTGAATACAGTTGTAGCTCTGTTAACATTGCCACCAGTACTTCCTTTTGAGACAGGGGTGGCCAAACTGTAGTACATAAAATATACTCAGGGTAGGCATGTGCACACTGATCTTTGTTAACATGTTTTATTTTAATCAACTTGGAATGTTTGCTTTTCAATTGGCTATTTGTTTTCTGTAAGCTTTAAATCTGTCTCCTGTTTTCTCTTAACCTTTTTTCCCTTGCTGCTTATAAGTCTTCATCATATTTCTACCTATCTTTATATCTATTCTTGGTCTTTTAAAATAAAAAATATTTATCTGACTCACAGGTATTTATACCTAATAATTAGGTGTCCGTCCATTCCATCAATGTCCATAGTTTACCCTCTCACTTCCATAATTATTTTTGTATTACATGGGTCAGTGATTCAGGTGTTTCAGTCTTTTTGATCCCACATTCAGGGATGGAATTTAACATATTTAAGAATTTAAGATCTAAAGACCAATCACTGAGCTCATGTCACAGGAGTCACTCAAGATGTTGGGCTTTTTTCTTTTTGCCAGCGTACCCATATTTTATCTTTACCATTTGCAGAGGGGATCTGAGAGGAATGAGGGCAAAGATGAAATCATTTGTGGGCATAAGTATTTGTTCACCATTCAACCCCTTCCAATTCCACTTGAGGCACCAAGGTATTCTGGAAAATTGATTCCTTCACCAAAAATGCTATAAAGAAAACAGATTGTATTGCATCTTCTTTAACAACAACCAATGCATCTGTCCCACAGAATCAGATGACAATAGCCCAGAGAACAGAGACTTTTATTAATTGTTTACATATTTACAATACAAGCTGACTTGCACTACTTACCAATTGGATAATATGTTATAATATGTTATAAAACCTGGGCATTTATGTTACAATAGATGGAATGCAGCCTCTGATAAAAGCCACTGGGGGAAGTTTACTTTATCTCTTAACAGCTTTGTTCTTTGTTGCCTACTGTACTGTTGTCTATACTCTGTGCTGTCTGCTAGCTTGTTTGCTTAAGAGTGGCGCTGTCTGCTTTTTCTACAACACAATGTCTGCCCTACAGGATCCCAGGAAAGAAAAGATAATAACTTTTTACATAAAACAAATTGAAATGAAATGGAATGCAGTCCATTATAGGAGGGCATGTAGCAGAACATCAGTGAATATTTAAAATGGCAATGAGCATTTAAGACAGATATTGTGAAAAATATCAGCATGCGAAATGTCAACAAACTTTTTGCAATGTAAGCTTAACCTTAATTTTTCTAAAAAAAAAAAAAAATGAAGCCGTGATCACCAATAGGAATGGAGTAAACCTCTTATCCAAAATTAAGTATTGCAAAAAAGCGGAAAGGTGGTATTTTCCTTCCACACCTCATATGGAAGTATTTTTAAGTCCTGTTACAAAGTATATAAAAGGGGAAAGAAAAAGATAACAGAAAGAATTAGTTTACATTTTACCAACTTTGATTCTTTCCCCTTTGAAAATAACTCACTATGGCTGTGAGTTATGTACCATGTTCCTCTTTAATCTGGCTAATTTATATGCTGTGTCTCATCAGTAGATTTAAACAATAAATTTGTAAGTGAACATACTTTCAAACAAAACTCAGTTATTATTTTCTAAGAATATTTCTGGGGTCTATGCAGAGCCCAGTAGCCTGTATTTCTGCCTGAAGCTGATACTTTTGTAATAACATGCCAACTTTCCACTAATTATTATTTTTCAATTAAATGGATGTAAAATAAATTAGTAAATCAAGTGACACTTGGCACCATGGTGGAACTGTGGATGTCATGTTGGAAATTCAGGCCATAGTTGGCCATCAAGGTAGATTTTTAAAATTTCTGTTTTAAATTTATAAACTTTTACCTCTACATTTAGAGTCTGTTGAACATGCAAAAACTGCCCTTCTATTTTTAACACATACACTTTCAGACATTTTCATTGATAGTTTAAAGTTAGGAAGTACAGTATTTCGGAGAATATTCATTAAAATCAGGTGATAATTAAAACACCAGCAAGTTCATTTATTGCACAAACTATTGTGGTCAAGTTCTGAGTGGTGTTTCATAATAGAAAAGTAAAATTGAAAGAATTAAGAGGGGAAAACAAAACAAAACTACCAGAATCTAGTGGCAGTTAATTTTCTAGTTCAGATTTGGTCCTTTTACAGCCCGTGGGCCACATCCAGCCCACAGATGTTCCCACTGTGACCATCTGGGTAACAGTCCCCGTTTCTCATATGCACCCAATAGGAAAATTAATTGCTCGCCCCTATTCTAGCCATTGAGTCACTGAGAAAGAGTCCTACAGCAGCATTTGCCTACTGCAAGGCAGGATCCATACAAAGACTTTCTGGAACAGCCAACTCTTGGTTGAATGCCAAGCTGTGGGACTGACCTCACTTTGTGCAAGAATAAATGCGCCACCCTGGAAAATGCTGCAAGGCTTCTGTTTGCAGTAAAAGACTAATAGAGGTGGGGTTCTGGGAACCGTTTCAATATTTTGTAGCCATGACTGATCCTATTAGGTACTTGGATTTTATGTACTTTTCAAAAATAATGACATGGAATCTTTTAATGGTAATATTATAACAGTGGATTCCAAAGATGAATGGATGGATGGATGGATGGATGGATGGACGGACGGACGGACGGACGGACGGACGGACGGACGGACGGACGGACGGACGGACGGACGGACAGACAGACAGACAGATATATGGAATCCACTGTTGTAATATTACAATAAATAAATAAACAGTAGATTCTGATTGTGCACTTTTACCATCTACTAGTCTCTTTTCTTCAGAGAGAAAAGAAACCTCAAAGTGAAGTTAGCTCTTCAGTCTTTGGAGTTGGATTGCCCATAAGTTGCATAAATTATTTTTTTTTTCATTAAGGGGTATAATTACTTTCACCAAAGGGAAAACATTTCAGCATTTTCTCATGTAAGTAAATGGTATGCATATTCCTTAAATTTTTAATATTTGTTTGTTTATTTTTATTAGTTTGTTCCCAGCAGAAATTAAAATAGCATGGTTTGAAGTATCTCACAATCTGTAAAAAAAATTCTATTTTTCAGGTGGGAAGTTACTTATTGCACCAGTAATATTGGTTTTGGGACTGGTAATAGGAGCTGTAGTTGTTCTAATAGGTAAGAAAAAAAGGTATGTTTTGAATTACATAATTTTCAAACTCTGGAACATATTGAATTCAAAGAAATTATAAATGGGGAAAGAAGAAAGGTTTCAGAGATATCTGATATTGAGATCTTCGAAATTCATTTAAAAGCACAATTAACTAACTTATTCTCTCTCTCTCTTTCTAATTCCTGAAATTCAACTTCCATTTATTTATCTATAAATAACACCCTACAATTCTGTAACTGCACATTGGGAAGACAGATATTGATTATATTTAATATTTGCAAGTAACACTTCACATAATTCATTTAATTGTATTAGTTTGGATTACATTAGGTTTTCATGAATTGAAGGGATTCTGATCTACTGTAACGTCTCAGTGGTATAGGTAATTTTTCTTCCTTCTTCTTTCTTCTTCTTCTTCTTCTTCTTCTTCTTCTTCTTCTTCTTCTTCTTCTTCTTCTTCTTCTTCTTCTTCTTCTTCTTCTTCTTCTTCTTCTTCTTCCTTCTTCTTCTTCTTCTTTCTTCTTCTTCTTCTTCTTCTTCTTCTTCTTCTTCTTCTTCTTCTTCTTCTTCTTCTTCTTCTTCTTCTTCTTCTTCTTCTTCTTCTTCTTCTTCTTCTTCTTCTTCTTCTTCTTCTTCTTCTTCCCAATAGATTTAGCTGAAAGGATATTGCTAGATCTTCACAGACAAAACTTAAAAAAAAACATCATGAGGGAAAGTTGAGCGATTTTTTTTTGTACATTCTGTAAATTCACCTTGCTTATTAACTGAAATGTTTACAGATTGTTTTCAAATGCCCAATATTATTTATTCCTAAGATTCTTTGTCAACGAATTCTGTCCTTAGACAGATTAAAGATATTGGTGGTCCTATAACACACTGCAAAATTCCAGGAACTTCGTTTTACTTTGGGGGCTCTTTAAATTTTAATATGCTGTAACTAAAGAAGACGTTCTAGTTTTGAATGGGTCTATGGCAAAGTTGGAAAATGGTTTCATTTTCCAACTTTTTATTTTTATAATGTTATAATATATTTTACAATGTAATTACTTTTAGTATAGCATTTTCAGTTTTATTCCTGAATCGTTATTTTTATTCATTCTTTCATGAATCCATATTCCTCTCAGCCATGTATATACTCACTGGATAATTTTATGCTGGCTCCAGTTTAGATCACAGGTAGTTATGAGCAGACTTTTTAGGAAAATGTGCTATATATGACCCTGAGCTCTTGAAAGAAAAGTGATACAAATCTGAATAAAACAGTATTCTAAAATTCAGTATTTTGAAGGAAGCATTTTTTATTATGTGGCAACAAGTTGTTTTCAACTCCTAGCCAACCACACTGATAGATTTTCTCAATAATGAACTATCCATAATCTGTTTTTTCAAGTCTCCCAATGGTGTACTTTTGCTCATTTAATTGAGTCCATTCACCCTGCCATGTCACCTTCTCTTTCACTTTTCCCATCATCAGAGCCTTTTCCAGAGAGCTGGGTCTTTACATAGTATGTCCAAAGTAGGATAACTTGAGTCTAGTTATGTATGTCAGATGAGAATTCTGGAGAATAACAGTTATGTGCACTGTTACTGAATTTTTCTTGACTTCACCAGAGTACATTTATTCCAGTTCAAAATATAGTTGTGCAGTGATATTGTGGGCATATGGTTATAATGCAATGATTTCTCTTGTTTTTAATAGGTTTATTTGTGTTCCCCATCTATTGCCTTTGTAAAAAGAAGAAGAAAAGACCACAAACAGAAATGCCTTGGTACGAATGAAGAGTTGAATGGAGCTGATCCTTCAAGGCTTATGCAAAATAACAGCAACAGAATGCTGGTTAACTATCTTGGTATCACAGCCCTAGCAGAGATTAGGGGTCATCTGCCATATTCTTATTGCACTGTACACTACTAAAGACAAGCCAGAATTCTGCTCAGATCTGGGGCCTCAGACAGTTGTTTTTTTTTAAATTCCCAACCCAACTGCCTAAGGTTTAGTTCAGCTCTTCTTTCTTGAACAGCTTATATCTGCACTGTAAATGCCTATCTACTGATGAGTTCATGAACGGAGTATATAATCCAGCAACATTTCCCCCAGTTATTGACAATAATTCTGGAACTTTTACAAAAGCAATCTGAGTGAAGGTGACTTCTCTTCAGAAATTAGTTTCTTTCTGGCAGTTGATTAAAAGCATTCTGTTAAATGACTATTATGATCATCAACAGTATGATTGGTTCCACCTGGTGCTGAATGCGGTAATTGTCTTAGATGTGAAATTTTGCCTAATAATGAAACCATATTATTAGCTGTTGACAGATATCCAGAATCGGAATGAGAAATTATTAGAACGGCATCAATATCTCATACTTTAGTACTGTTTAAAAAGTTGGA
>NW_015392512.1:18464-19941 GCF_001527695.2 Protobothrops mucrosquamatus | reverse complement strand
GTCCAAAGTGTTTAACCATCTGAAAGCTTTCCAGTAATTTCCCCTTTAGAAGATTAACCAAAGGCCAAGGTTTTTCTTTCTCTGCAAACAGTTATTAAACTTAAAAATGCAGCTCAGTGTGTTTATAATTCCAGAAGGTCAGCAGTTTCTAAACATATATAATTTCACTCTTTAGTAGATAGCTCAATACTTTGTCCCCGGCTGTTTTTTGCTATTTCTGGGTGTCTTGCCAAATTCTGAGTCAATGCAGCTATAGTTTTCTCTAATCCTCCACTAGGTGTCAGTAGCTGTTCATTTTTCAGCCTTTAAAGCAAAGAGGAGTTGTTTAATAATAATAATAATAATAATAATTACTTTAACAGTTTTCTTAGTTTTCAGATTTATCCAGACTGTAGTATTTTTAACCTCATTTCAATATATTTTTGTTCCCCAATAAGAGTTTAATTCACTGCTTCCGTCTATGGGAGGGTGGGGGGTGTAGTCGCCTCCCTTCTCACTTTGGGAGGATTTTTGCTTCTCGGGAATCTTTTCCAGGAAATCAGATACAAAATAGGAGAGAGAAGATCAAAATCCTCACCCAGTTTCAAGCACCCTGTTCACTGTTGTTCTGGTTAGTACCTTTGGACTTTGGCTGCAAGTAGCTTGGGCTGGTCACCAAGGTGTGGCCAGCCTTTCTCCTGTCAGGTTAGAGGGTTTCCCCCGGATCGAACAGGATGACCTCCATCGTTCCGCAATCATCGGGGGTCCCTCTTTCTTCATTGCCTCTCCGGGGTGACTTTACAGTCCCCTGGCAGGGCGAAACTAGCCATGGGAGGCAGAGCTCCGCAATCCCTCGGCTGTGCACTACAGCGCAAAATCAGAAGTCTCCATATTCTACTTTCTTTAATATCTACAACATATGCTGCAGGCAGCTATGCAACTCCATGATAGGAAATTGTGTCTCCATCGAACTACATATTGTATTAAAGGTTTCAATCTCTTAAAAGGGTGTGAATGGTTGTTTTATGATCTATTTCATCCTGCTCAACTGTTCAAAAATAAATTTTATCACTATATGTCATATAATTAAAAAATGCTTATGTACGTATTGCTATTCCATTAATAAAATGCTTAAATTGTGCTGTTACAGTAGAAAGTGCATTCAAGTGATCTGAGAGGCTAAGAGGCACAAAGCTCAGTGTAGAATAAAAATGACTCAGTAGAAAATGACTCGGTAGGCAATGGTTGGAGAAATATAAGCACCCCATGGTTAGAGAAAAATAATATAATAAGTGCCAATTTAGCTTAGATAGATGCAACTGAAGCAATAGCGTTACAGGTAGTCCTTGACTTACAACCTTTCATTTTAGTGACCAAAGTTACAACAGCGCTGAAAAAAGTGAGTTATGGCCACTTTTCACTTGCAACACTTGCAGCATCCCCGTGGTCACGTGATCAAAATTAGGATACTTGGCAACTGCTTCATATTTATGATTGA
>NW_015392512.1:16561-17902 GCF_001527695.2 Protobothrops mucrosquamatus | reverse complement strand
GAGGAGATGGATTGTTTAAGTTTGGAGTTTGGAGTTAGAGATATTAATATTTGTTTACTTGTATTTGAATATTAGCCTAGGTTTGGTTTGGGAAGTCCGGGGGGTGGGGGGATGGGATATAACATTGTGTAATATCTGTGATGTATTTCTTTTTTTTATGATGAAAACAATAAAATTTTATATTGAAAAAAAAAAAAAATACATTAACACTCTAATAATAATTGGAATTGATTCAACCTTAAAATCTTGTGGCTTTTCCAACTAATATCCGAGTTCAGCTGGCTTTAGAAAACCATGCAGTATTAAAGTTGAAACAGGTCATAGCTTTGATCTGCAGGAAAAAAAAAAAATCTAACCTGGAGCTCAAGGCATATTTTAAAGATCCTTCGGAGTGACCTGGTACTTTGGCAGTATTTTTTATGTTAAGCCAGATTGTGTATGCTGATTTCATCAACTATAGGTAGGAAACTGAATGCCTGCTTTGCAAGAATGCCTTTCACTCTTACCTGCTTTAAGAATGTGAGCCAGTTGCTCATCCCCTTTGTCCAGTTTATTCAGTCTGGCTCAAGGAGTTTGAGTTTGAACAACATCCTGCGCTCTCCCCTCATTCTTTCAGGTTTGTTTCATCCATTGTAAAGACAAAAGCCAGACCAGACTCTGTCAGATGAAACTGCAATCCTTTGGACTGCTTATATTCAGTTCATATAGGTAGTCCTTGACTCACCAACAGTTCACTTAGTGACCGTTCAAAGTTACAAGGGCACTGAAAAATGGACTTATGACCGTTTTTCACAATTACGCCCTTTCCAGCATCCCCATGATCATGTGATCAAAATTCAGCTGCTTGGCAACTGGTTCATACTTATGACCGTTGCTGTGTCCCAAAGTCACGGGATCAGCTTTTGTGACCTTCTGACAAGCAAAGTCAATGGGGAAGCCAGATTCACTTAACAGCTGGGTGACTAACTTATCAACTGCAGTGATTCACTTGACAACCGTGGCAAGAAAGGTCATAAATGGGGCAAAACTCACTTAACAATGTCTCACTGAACCACAGAGGTTTTGGGCTCAATTGTGGTCGTAAGTCGAGGACTACCTGGTACTTTACTACTACTACTCGTCAAAGGTTTGCCGACTCTACCTGTACGGGGACCAGGCCTGAGTCAAGAGGAAAGGAGAGAGGCAAAGCTCCGACGCTCCTTCGCCGTGATTCCTTTTCGCACCATGCTCCAAGTCAGGGGTAGGCAACCTTGGCTCTTTTATGACTTATGGACTTCAATTCCCAGAATTCTTGAGCCAGCATGGCTGGCTCAAGAATTCTGGGAGTTGAAGTCCATAAGT
>NW_015392512.1:0-14414 GCF_001527695.2 Protobothrops mucrosquamatus | reverse complement strand
TTTTATTTTTGCCTTTAGAAATGGAAAATACATCATTAAGGATAGAATCTGAATACATAAAGAATCTTCAACAGCAAATTTATTTCCTTGAATTGGAAGCTAAGTTTCTATATCCTATGTATTTCTGACTATGGTTAACTAAAACCTAGGAATTTAAGAATAATAAGGGTAGGATATTCAAAATATTATTTGTAATATTCGAGTTAAATATTTTATTAATGTGGAAACTGAATGAGAATTGGACAGCTATTTTCTATTTTAAATTTTAATTAAAGTTATTTAGTTAACATTTCATTCTTTTGCCTTAACTTTTTATTATTACTCGTGAGCAGACTAAAAAAGCAATTAATACTCAGCCTCTCCTTGCATGTGAAATGGAACATATGACACAAAATCTACAGGTAATTTTTATCTCTTTTTGACAAACAATGCCAAAGTAATTCTTTGCATATTTACTTAGTGGGTTATCATTAGAGGAAAATAAAAAGGCTACTGTAGCTTCTAGCAGTTTCAGAATGTATTTGTCAATTGAGGACTTGCTATCAAAAATGAACACATAAGGAAAACAGGAGGCTAACAAATGCATTTGAAATATATATATACAGGTAGTCCTCAATTTGCAACCAATCACTTAGCGACCAAAGTTACAATGGAACTCTCCAACCGATCATATGACCCAGTTCTGAGATTATGACATGACCACATTTTGGATGCTTGGCAACTGGCCCACATTTGCAATGCCTTGTGGTCACATGATCACTATTTGTAACATTTTTTTTCTGGAAACTGGCATTTACTTTTTGTTTTTGGAAAAAACGGCCATAGTAATCAATGAATTTGCTTAATGACTGTTGCATGCGATTAACAATCACCACAAAAAAGGTTGTAAAATTGAGTCTGATTATTTGATGACCCACTTTACAACTTTCATAACTTACAATTAATTGCCAGGCCCAATTATAGTCAAAAGTCAGAGTACCTGTACAAAAATATTTTTCAATATTACAATATGTGTAAAATCCCAATTTATTGGAACATGCGTTTAAAATAAACTCCTTAAGATACTGAACTTTTCTGTTCTTTCAGTGTAAATATAATTTTATAAGTCACAGTATTTTATTTTTTTATAGACATTACAGTGTAAGGCTGATGGCCTTGAACTGGAGATGAAGCGAAAGAAAGATGGTTTAAACATGCTGAAGATGGAAAGAAATCAACTTAATAGCCAAATCAGCATGGCTAATGGTAATATTTTTTTCAGCATTTTCAAAATGATATAGATTTGGTGCTATCTGTTCCCATAGTACTATTTTTTTAATTTAATAAACATTTGGATTTTTTTGTTGACTTCTAATTTCTGGGGGGGAAAAACTCTGAAAATTTTATTGCAAATCATTTCCATTACACTGCAAAAAAAAACCCCTCCAAACTCCCTTACTGAAATCACTAAGTAATACCACTGTAGCTAGGGAAAAAAGATGTTGCATATGCCAACCTATGGTATTATTCTTTTTCAATGAGAAATATCCGAAGAATAAGAAACTCTACTAAAACCATCCAAGATACTTGAATCTCTAATAAATTCTAATAATTACTGTGCTTGAAAAAAAAGTTGTTTTCTAGATAATAGTATTGTAATCACTCTTTCCTCTGTAAGGTGTGCAGCATCATGAATTTATCACCAAGGCTTAGCCTTAGTAAAGGCATGCTAAAGATTATTTTAAAGAGCTAGTATTTTCAATATCTTGCATATGCTTATGTTATTTAGCAAATAGAAATATGTATTTAAACAGACAATAAAGCCAAACAGCAAATATAGAAAGGAAAAGCAGACGAAGACAGATTTTTAATCTCACTCTAAATTCATAACATAAGATACATCATTCCAGTATTATATAGCTTGTTGAAACTGTTGACTGCTAACAATAACCATTTAAAAAAGACAAATAATATTTAAGCTTCAGATGACTGGTTTTTTTAAAAAATAGCACCATCCTGTGGTAAATTTGTATATTATTGCTTTAAATAATATCTTCAGGAAATAGTATTTTTTTTTCTTCTTTTCAATTAGGCGAAACAAAAATGCTAAAAGAAAATATTCATGTGTTGAATAAATGATTATAAATTAGTTTCCAAAAGGCAGTTCAAATACAGAAAGTGGATGAAGTAAAATCTGTTCCCTTGATATCTAAATAATATGTCTTGTTTGTTGAATCTTTGGGTTTAGAAAAGAGGGAGCCTTATTAAAGCTTTCTTCTAGAGTAGGGCTGTCAAACTGCCAGCCCATGGGCCGGTTGCACCATATGGAGACCGCACCCACTCCAGCTCCGGCAATGCAAAAAAGTCGTGATACGTTGTGACATGTCACATGACATGGTGAGTTTAACACCTATGCTCTAGTCTAGAGCATGGGTGTCAAACTCGATCGCGTCACGTGATATATTGTGATGTATCACAATGTTTTTTGCGTTTGTGGAGCCGAGGTGGGCCTAGCCTGGATATGATGCATCTGGCCCGTGGGCTGCCAGTTTGATACCCCTGCTTAGCCAGAATCAGTCTACAAGCAAGTCAGATGTTACTGACAATCATGTGTGTCAATTTCAGAAGAAATTGAGAAAAATTGTGTTCTAAGTGGTGGCATTGTACAGACTTGTGTTATAAATCAGCAGCTGTTCCGGTAAACCTGAAATGCTTATTTAACCATGATTTATTAACTAATCCACAATTATGTGAACTTAGATATCACACCTAGATTCAAATATACAAACCAAATTGTAACTTAGAATGATATATAGATGTAAACATAAGACACCAGATGAATAGCAGCTCTCATTCACTAGTACCTTGGCCGCCATATTTTGTAACATCTGACCCTTTGAATTGTTTTCAAAGGTAATTCTGAATATAGTAATCTAACTGATGTGGTCATAGGGCACAAGTTATGGTTGCCAAGATATTCTGGTCCAGATATGTTCAACTGGCATATTCAGTTGAACAAAATACCCCAAACACAACGTCGAGGGTTCTGTGGTGAGAGGTTTTTCCGTGGACCAGAGGGGGTATGGTTTCATGTGCTCCCTGCATCCCACAAATGGGGCTTTGCTTATTTGCGCCACCCGGTTTCTGGCATGTCATAGATTGGTGCCGGTCCATGGACCGGGGGTTGGGGACCCCTGGTCTAGGGGATGGCTGTACACAAGGTGGAATTTCTCAAAGAAGGTTGGATTGAGAGATGGCTTCTTCAAAAGAGGATGCAGCATCAATTCTTTCAAGGCTAGAAGCCCCACACTCTTTCTAAAAGAAGCTTTAGCCATTCACCGCACCCCTTGCCTATCTAAAGAAACCTAAAAAGAGATGGAACTAAATCACAGATAGGGTATTTATATTACAGAGAATAAAAATTTCTATTTTGTTGATATTGTTGAGGCGCCAACAGGTTCTGGCCTGTAATATAGCAAGGTTGCATCAAACAACTTTGTGGATTTCCATGATTTATTGATTATACCCACCACCATGTAAGAATCATTGGTTAGTACCACCACAGGTGTTTTTCAGCTGCTATAGGATCTTTTTTTTTCTGCAACAATCTACCATAGCTATTCTTATGAAATCAATCGGACAAAACATCCAGCTTAGTAATTTATTTCACTATGAATAGATAAGATAGGCAGTGCGCAAAATAAACTATTTATTCATGACAAAATGTTTTTGTCCATGGATTCCATCTCTAATTTGTACTAAATTTTTTGAAGTTTTGAGTTAATTTAATCTACAACTATGTTAATCTGATCACAGTTGGAGTGAGCTTTTATTAAAAGTATGAAAAGCATTACTTATCTTATGCAGGCACAAATTTCATTATAAATTCTACTTTCAGAACAGCATTTAAAAGAGAAACAGGGTTTGGTAGAGGAAATCAGACAATGGAAGAGAGAGAAAGCAGAGAAAGATGAGCAAATCTCTGCAAAACACATTGAGATCTCATACGCTAAGCAGCAAATGGAAGAGCAACAAATGAATCTGAAAAACAAAGAACAAACTATCCTTATGCTAAAAACAAAGGTATTGGTTATTTTATTCATAATTTATTACCAGTCCTAATATATTTGATCTTTTTTCCCTCCCAAAAAAGTAATGTATACACAGGATTAAGAGCTGGGAGATTTTATTCTATATTTCACCTACATAATAAGGGTATGCATTCATATGCATGCATAATGGCCATCATTGTTTCTGTGCATCTCTCAAGCCCTCTGAGGTTGGCAAAAGTGGGAAACAGGAACCAGTTGGATTTCTGGAAAGATGTTTATTGTGAATAGTGTATTGTAGTGAGGAGTGGGAGTAGACTGGGATGCTGAGGGAGCAAGCTGGACTATCTCAACAGCAATGGACAGAGTGAGATATGGTGGGGATCTGAGGGTGGATCATACTTTCAGACACTGGGTTTGCTGTTTGCTGTTCTGTTGTCCATTTCTTCGCTTCCACCCTATGTGCCAGGCGATCAGATCCTTAGGAATTCTGGAGTTCTGCTTTATTTTTGAATGCCAAGTTGATGTATAACGAAAGCAAAAAAAAACATTTCTTGGGTAGGATTCCTTCTACTTCATGTCATCAATGTTCAGAGGCACTTTTTGACTAGGGAAGAAACATTCCTCTAAACACACAAGGTTCCTTTACAGTCTTCTGTCTAAGACAATTAGAAGAAAAGACTTTCCTCACAAATCCATTGAAAGCAAATTCTGACATTTGTTGTGGTCCATCATATTCTATTGTTGCCACACATTTTTCCTCGCCTATATAAACAAGTCTATTCTTCCTCCCTTCTGCAATACTGTAAGTCATGGAACAAATGTTTTGAGAAATGTGACAAGAGAAGCAGTACATATTCTGCCTCTTCTGAGATTTCTCCAAATCATCATTAAGAGAGTTGTTAGAAAAGAAAATATTTTAGTTCTTTAATAAATCAGATAGCACACACTATATAGCAGGGATGTCAAACTGCCGGCCCACGGGCTGGATGTATCACGCAGAAGCTGCGCCCACCCCATTGCCGGCAATGGCAAAACTTTCCCGATATGTTGTGCGACGTCATGTGATGTCGCGAGTTTGACATGTGTGCTATATAGTATGCAAGACTCCTAGGATCCATGGTAGCAACATATTATCTTATTTTCTAAACTGAACTGGGCACATAATACCAAACATATCTCCTTGGAGGTTTTGTATAAACAAACAAGAATGCAATCCTGTATTTTCCTCTCTCACTGCAGGGGTATCTCAGAGTTGTTATCCTGGAAAAACAAATAGCATTATGATGAAACCTATCTAGATATTCCTGCTAAAAAGGTTCCTTCCTTCCTTCCTTCCTTCCTCTCTCCCTCCCTCCCTCCCTCCCTCCCTGACAGGTTCATAAAAGTAATTTCTAAGACCCAATTTTAGACATATGAGTATTTATTCCATGAATCTTGTTCAGTGAGGAAATGTGTCTTAACTATTTTTGAACTACAGTTCTGTAGAATATTTATCTGCTACCACATGTTATATTTAAACAAAGGTGACGCAACAGTTGGAACGGCAAAAGGCAATGGTGTTGCAGCTTTCTGAAAAGAAAAAGGAATGCTTGGAAGTGCAATCTGCAGTACATGAATTGGAAGAAAAAATCCTTAAGAAAACAGCAGCAATGCATGAGCAAATTACTCATGAATTACGGTACTAATTAATGAATTTTGGAGAAAATGAAGGCTAGGTAAACTAATACCATATTCAACCTTGCAAGTATTTATAAATGGTGCAAACCCATACTTAAATTATTAATTTGTGATAGTATTAGTGCTTGAAGCGTAGAAAAAATATTCATTAATGGTTCCTCCCAATGGATTTAGCATATTGAGGTTTTTGTCTGGAGACTTGAGTAGGGAAACTATGTAAATGTTTGGAATGAAACCTTTTCAAGTAGAACTCTATAATTACAGAATGAGACTATCACATTTTACATTTTTTGTGATGGTATTTATTTATATGACTGGCAAAGGAAATGTGTTTCAGGGGGTTCTGAATCTGATTATATTATGTTCTAATTATTAATCTATGAAGCTCTGTTACTTTATTTGTTTTATTGATTTTATTTTTGATATTATTGATGTGCCTTATTTAATAGCTTTGTTTTGTATTTTAATTAGTGTGAAGTTGCTTCAGCATTCATTGACTAAAAAAGTGATATATATATAATATAGTCCTTAATGACTGTAAAAATCCGAATCCCGGGCATATCTGTTCAATAATATACAATCCTCGAACTCCGGGAGGAATATAAATCAGCTGTTTATTGTTAAAAAATTTAAAACAATAAAAGCAACTATTTACAATACTAAAACAAACTTAGATTTCGCTGATCCACTATCAGCGTCTTCAGAGTGAAGTGTTGGGGGTGGAGAGATCTCTTATAAGCCTTGATAACCTAGTTTCTTACTCATTGACCTTGTGATAGGGCCATTCGTCCTGACTGACCGTAATTGCCTTAACTGTCCCGCCTCCCCTTGTTTGCACTCCAGTTCCACAACTTCTCTCCCTCCCCTCCTTATCCATCTTCTCCTTCCTGGTGTTGTTGCCGTTGGTGTGCCTTCTAGCCGCTAGAAACTAGGTTATCAAGGCTTATAAGAGATCTTCCCACCCCCAACACTTCACTCTGAAGACGCTGACAGTGGATCAGCGAAAGCTAAGTTTGTTTTAGTATTGTAAATAGTTGCTTTTATTGTTTTAAATTTTTTAACAATAAACAGCTGGTTTATATTCCTCCCGGAGTTTGAGGATTGTATATATATATACATATATATTTGTTTTCTGAGGTTTTCATGGGGGTTTGTTTGTAGGTCTTTGGTTATTCAGGTTTTCTCCCGCGTAAAATTGGAAGTGTCTTGGCGACGTTTCGACGAAGTCCCATTCGTCATCTTCAGGCTGGTGTTTTCAGCTTCGTGCTTCTAGGAGTAATGTGTGATCGCAGCTGTTTCTTCCTTTTAACTGCCAGTGGGGTTTGAACTGATTGGGTGGGAGCTTGGCTGTGTTCTGATTAGGTGGAGGTGTGTTCTGATTGGTTAAGGGGCTTGGCTGTGCTCTGATTGGATGGTGGATTGGCTGTGCTCTGATTGGATGGTGGGTTGGCTGTGCTCTGATTGGATGGGAGAGTGTTCTGTTTGGGAGGGGGCTTTGTTGTGCTCGGGTTAGTCTGAGTTGCAGGGGGATTTGAGATGGTGAGCTGCGTTGCTGTTGTTTGGCTTCGTGTTCGTGGTCGTGCCACATCTTTATGGTGAGTGTCAGTTTGCTTCATGTATGGATTGGAGGGGTTTGACATCGGACAAACCAACAGAAGAATAAATGCACGCATTGAAGAACACAAGAACTCAGTCAGAAAAGAGGAACCAACTTCTTCCCTGGTCCAACACCTTAAAGCCACAGGACATAAAATTGACTTTAAAAAGACCAGAACTATCGCCAAAACTGAACACTTTAACAACAGAATAATCAGAGAAGCTATCGAGATAGAAAAACGCCCACACAGCATGAATAAACGAGATGATACCTCCCGCCTACCAGCCATTTGGAAACCCGCCCTTATTGGCAAACGAGTTCCTAACACAAAGAATAACACCAGACCCACACTCACGAAGACCACATGGGATGTCACCACCACACATGCACGCAGAAAGCAAACCCAAACCCCCACAGATGATGAGGCATGACCACAAACTAGAAGCCAGTCCACAGCTGCATCATTAGCCACTTTAAACCCCTCCAATCCATACATGAAGCAAACTGACACCCACCATAAAGATGTGGCATGACCACGAACACAAAGCCAAACAACAGCAAACTGAAAACGCCAGCCTGAAGATGACGAATGGGACTTCGTTGAAACGTCGCCAAGACACTTCCAATTTTACGCGGGAGAAAACCCGAATAACCAAAGACCTACATATAGATATAGATATAGATATACGGTAGATATAGATATTCATTTTCCCGACCTAGCTACATGTGTCATACATTTCTGTCTTCTTCAACAATAGATAATTGTCATAATCAAAATTAGGGACAATGAGAATTATGGCCTATGGCATTAGGTTGATAGCAAATTGTGGAAGATATGTTTAGATCGATATTCTCATATTTTTTAATTACTGTAGGAATGAGATATCTTTTCTGCACCATCAAATTCGTGAGCGGGAGCTACTGGCAGAACAGGGTTGTCTCTTACGAAGTAAAATAGCGGATGATTATGCAGCTTTGACCAAAGAAAATAATCTCTTGCAATCCAGGTTTTTGGAACTTGTCAAACAAACAGACATTGTAAGAAAAATAACAATCTCATCCACAATAAGAATATACATATCTGATTGACAGTATGTGAGGAAATATACTGGCTTCTACCGCTTTTGATTTTTTTTTTTAAAGTGTGCTTCTGTTCTAAATAGGCCAGTTGAATATTCATTCTACTTTTTCCTCTCAAGGGACAAAATTTTGCCTACATTTTGTAGACATTTGTGTCATGCAAATGATGTTAATGCTTAAATAATTCTCTATTATAAAAATAAAGCAAAATATAGTATTTTTAAATAATAAAGCTATATGATGAGAATGATCTAAACACCAGGATACAAGAAGAGTTGGTTAAGGATGTAAGGACTTGCAAACATTCAAAGTGATCTTACATGTTTTCAAAAGACAAAAATCTTACACTAGGAACTCAGTTGGAAAATTATTATACAAGATGAAGAATGCTTTCTTCTCTATTAATTAACATTGTTAACTAGGAACTGCAGCATAGTAAAATGGGATCAAAAGATAAAGACTGGATGAGCCTGCCTAACAGAGGAACTAACTTAAAGTAAATTTAGTTTCTCACATTCATACATTTTACTTTTGAAGAGGAAAAATCTCATCAGCGCATCCCCTGATGACATAATACATCACATTTTGCTCACTGTCACCTTTTTTTAACTCTCTCTTGGTCAGAATTCTGCCAAGTACCTTTCTGGGCACAGTTAACAAATGTATTTATTTATTCAATTTGTCTAGCTGCCCATTTCAGATCAATAAAATTAAAGATTACGTATTAGCTTTTTCTATATATAACCAATCACTTCTAATCACTGGGGATTATTGTGCTGTTTTTGCAAATATTAAACAACTTGCATAACCATTCTATTACAAAACCAGACCTTTATATTTCTCCAAGTGCCTCAACTGCAGTAGCAACTTTACTGTTTTTTGAAAGCATTTAGACTTTTTTACTATTTTTTCTGGGACACTAGCATTTATAACATTTATTTGTTTGATACTTTATTATAATTCTCATGTAAATCTCTAAAATACTTATTCCAGCATTCCCTCAATTCAATTTCATCTCCAATTATTTCATCATGTTATTTACTTTGCTGGAAGCTCCTTGTTTAGCCTTTCACTCCTGTTTTTTTTTCATTTCCATCAAAATTACCCTGTCTTTTTTGCCTCTTCTACTCTTGACTGTTTTTGACTACATTCTTTGAAATGATATTTTTCTTTATAAAGACATGATGCAATATTATACATATGATTGTAATTTTTCATCCTAATGTTTTGCATTAGTTGTACTCTTATATGCATACATTTTATGATTTTATAGATTTTATTCATACACATCTTTTACCAAAATCACCTTTCTCACATTTAGAACGTCTCAATTCCCTTTCATTATGAACAAACAATTATTTTGCCATGTATACACACAAATAGATTTGTGACTGACCTATTCAAAAGAACCCAACCTCTCTTAAGGTTCTCATTTATTCTTGGGTTTCAAAATGATTCAGTCACTTTTTCTGTACTCCGTCACTTTATTTTCACCCATCCATGCATATTGCCTACCTCTTTTTTCTGGATTGCAATTCATTTCCCAAAACTTCATCTAACACAGAAAATTGCCTGCTGCAAGGCTCCATTATTTTATATAGCTCTAAATATCTTGGGTTGACTGGTGTGCTTTTAAAAAAAATGTACCTGTTTCCTTTGAAACTTCATGAATAGCTCACATTTCCTTATTTGTAGGAAAGAGTTCTCAAGGAAGAAGTGTATACAACCCATTCAGCGAGCATTGTTCAGTTTCTGACAGTGAAAGATCAGGAAGAGCATCTGCAACGTGAGATTAAGAGATACCAAGACCTTCTGGAGCAAGAAATGAGCACCTTCCAGGAACTTGAAGATAAGGTTGAATGACTGCATAAAAACAAGAGTTATACTGCCTGTTAAAAAAAATAGCAAAATCAGTATTAGGCCAATTCAGATATCACAACAAAATGTGTATGATCTTGTGTAGGACTTAAAATATGACTTTATACAACTAGCAATCAATTCCTTACTTATTTGTGTAGAGAACAGCACAGGAATCATTCCTTGTGTCTTTAATAAATAAAATACTTCAGTGTGATGAGAAATGGGTGCCTGACATTTTGCTGCTACCAGCTAAACAGGGCTATTATGCTAAATGATCACTAATTGGATGTGTTATAAAGCAGACCTAGTTTGAACTTAATGGTTAACAAATGCAGATCCTTACCCTGTATTTGTATGTGCAATGGTAATACAGGAACACGATGCATACTGGTAAGTACTTAAAGATAAAGTGTAAAGATAACCCAGCACTTAGTTCAGTGACAGTTTGTGCATATCAAATCCTGCACTAGCGCTTAGTCATTTTTTTTTAAAACAAAATCCTTTTAAAGCAATTAGAAGCATTTTCAGAGAATAACAGATGGGTGCAACTGAGTCAAAACATTCATTTCCTACGGCTGATTTTTCCTTTGCTTTTGTGTTACAAAGAAGCCAGATGCTTGAAAACATCTAGTTCTCCTCTAAGGTTCAACATCACGCCAATATTATATTCTTCACAGATTGCTTGTTTCTGAAACTTAGTCAATAACTTTTGATCTTCAGAGGGTCCATTATTCTCATGATCAATATTCAAGCCTTTTGATGGAATGGGGAAGCAGGAGGCAGGCCTTCTGATGGCATCAGAGAGATAGGGAGGTTGCTCATCCAAGGTTTTTTTTTATTGATTTTCTCTAGATTTTCCCTTTTTTCTCTCTCTGTTGTAGCGATGTACATCAACTAAACAATTATGGCATTTTTATTTTCATATGTTTACATTTCTTAAATTTCTGCTTCCCGGTTTTTTATTTCTGTTGTTGATTTATTCTAGATTAGCATGTTAGAAAAAAGAAGCACAACTGTTGATTTAAACATTGCAACATTAAGCAGCCGAATAGCTGAAGTTAGAGCTATGCTAGAAAAAGAAGAACAAGACAACATTGAACTAAAAAGAGAGAATTCTCTGCTAATTGATTTTGCATCTAATCTAAAAAAACAGGTGATTTCTTTTATCATTTGTGAAAAGAAATTGTGGACAATAAAGAACATCTGTAATCAAATTAGAATGCTATGGAAATACTATTCTTACATGTACATGTGCATGCACATATGTATACGCCTTGCATTCACATGCACACACTACTTATAAATAATCTCGATATGTTGTGGCATGAGATTTTATATAAATTCCACTTAAGAGGATATAGGAATTAGATAAGGGTATGCTGAAATTGCATGAAAATACTTAAATCACAGAGGAATTGATGGAGGAGCTATTATTATATCAAAATATTTCACAATCTACCCAAAAAGATAAAGGTATGGATGCTTAAAAAGAAAAGTAGTATTTTGTATTGTATTTTAAGCTTTTCTACTAATTTACATTTCATCCTTTTATCAAAATTAAATTTACCTGCAAATATAATCTCTTTTCCTATGCTAGTCAGTTGAAGAATAGAGCTATGCTTTGTTTTTTTAAGGTCTCTCTCTGAATCTGTGTTTTTGAAAACATCCAAAGTAATTTAGTTAATGAAACCATCTGTAATGTACTGGAGAAAGTGTTAGGGTTTGCAGATTTTGAAACAAGTACATGACAAAAGGGAGAAAAATAAAAGGGATAAATTATATTTCGCTATTAATTTATGAGGAGTTTAGTTATTACTATAAAACCAAACTATCCATTTAAGTTAAAAATGCTGTTTATTAATGGAATTACAGCCAGGATCATTTCTTTTTTTAAGAAAAAAAAAATAGTGCAACGATCCAGTCTGAATTAGGATTAATTTGAGGGATAAGGAAATAATCTTTTCCACTCAATGACTGAAGGTATTATTCACCAGTTTAGCTCTTTCCCCTTGTTTTGATACAATTTGATTTCATACATACAGCAATTGGAGTACAAATCTAAGTCTAGTTAAAATCCTGTCTAGTTTTCCATTATTGCAAAATACTTTGGGAGAAGCTCATAGTATCCTTTGTGTAAATTGTTATGACAGAATACAACAACTGACAGAACTTTTTCTCTTATACTGTTTTCTTGCTGAAAATCATTATTTTTACAATGCTGTCATTGGACCACAAAAAGTACTATTTGCAGCAAGAATAGCTGCATTTGAAGCAAATGACAAGTTAAAGACAGAACAATTAAGAAATATAGTGCAGGCACCTTATGCTCTCTCCTTTGGCTGGGTAAAGTAGGTTGGCCTTAAGAAGAATGTATTTTTACATAATTTTGACATTTTTCTATCTTCAGCTTGCTGGAAAAGAAAACAGTCTACTGGAGGCATCAAATAAGATGTTGGACCTGGATGAAGCAATTTCAGCATTAAAAATGAAGCATACATTACATCAATCTGTTCAATCAGATAAATGGGACAAAATCTCTAAAATGGCAAATTCCATGAAGAAACTCAGCAACTCAGTGATGGATATTATTGATAGAATAGGAAAAGAATAATTGAGATGTTTTAATGAGCTTTGATTTCATATGGGAAATGTTGAATTATGTATGATTTCATAGAACCTGAAGAATTATTCTTGAATTATGTCAATTTAGTCATGTTGATTATTCTTTGAAACACTACTGTACACAGAAGGAAGATGCAGTGGTATATGGGAATGACTTTGGGAGGTAGGAGGAAGACCCACAGAAGACCCACTTGATCTAGTCAAATAAGCAATGGTCAGATAAGCAGCTGAGCTCTCAGGAAGAATGGGGGCATGGCACATTTTAGAAGGGACTCTTTCTAGTTTCTTGAGGTGTAAAGAAAAAGGTGGGGGAAGATGTACATTCAGGTTCACAAAATTCTGTAAATTTAACCTTACAATAAAGATGGAGTTGGTATTTCTGGGTATGCTTCCTATCTGGACTACCTTGCAGGGCTGAAATAAGATGACTTTGAAATTTAAACTTTCAAAAGCAATTATAAACTTAAGCATAATCTATACTCACCTTGTAAATATTTATACATTTAATTATTGCTGGTGAAACAATCATTTAGAGGATCTTTAAAAATAATTATAATAGCTGAGGCACAATTGATTTGGGGGCATGAAATTGTTCTTTTACCAAAGGACAATACTTCCTAAAAAAAGAATGTCTTTTATTTAACTATTAAAGCAGAAAAGCAGGTATACATGAGAAAAGCAGGTATCTGGTCTCTGTGGCAGAAATGTGAAGAGAGAAAATCTTTTCATACTTCCATCAAGCTATAGAAACTGAAGCAGCAAATATATTCTGCTGCATTCCAGGATAATAAGTACCCAGCAGCATTTATTTTACCTTGCACCCTCATATTTATATATAAGATTTTAAACCATTTTACAAAAATTTAAACATTCGGTAATCTTTTTTAAATTACTGTTATGTCATCTGGTCTTAAGTATATATGTTAAGATTCTTTTTTATAGTGATGGTGATTGCTTTCACTTAGAAAGAGTTCTTGCACTTACACAATCAATTTTAAACACATTCTTTTTCATTTCAGAGTATATAGATATATATTTGTTTTTGTGTCTTAAGGTATGTGTTTGTAAATACATTTCCAAGTTTTCAGGTCCAGTTTTTTCTCAATATTGAACTATGTGGCAATCATATCTTCAGTGATCCTTCTACAGTTTATTTATTTATTAAATTTATATACCGCCCTATCTCCCTTGCAGGACTCAGGGTGGTGAACAGGCGATACTAAAAACCACGATAATAAATAAATAGTTTGTTTTAAAATCGAATTAAATAACAGGCCTGTTCTAAAAACACACCCGTAAAAAACCCCCCACTGAAACATAATCAAACTACGCCAGGCCGGCCGCACGGAATAGATGGGCCTTCAGGGCTCGGCGAAAAAGGCGCAGGTCCGCAACTGTATGTAGGTCGGGGGGTAGGTCATTCCAGAGGGCAGGAGCTGCCACAGAGAAGGCTCTCCCCCTGGGGGTCGCCAGCCGGCATTGTCTGGCCAACGGCACTCTAAGGAGGCCCTCTCTGTGGGAGCGGACTGGTCGAAGGGAGGTGTTTG
>NW_015392511.1:16380-17906 GCF_001527695.2 Protobothrops mucrosquamatus | reverse complement strand
GAAACAGCTGCGATCACACACCACTCTTAGAAGCACGAAGCTGAAGACACCAGCCTGAAGATGACGAATGTGACTTTGTCGAAACGTCGCCAAGGTACTTTTAATTCTACGCGGGAGAAAACCCGAATAACTAAAGACCTACATACAAACACCCGCGAAAACCTCAGAAAACAAATATATATATATATATATATATATAAAGTTTGGCTATTTATTGTGTCTCTTTCACCGACCGTACACCACGCATAAAAGCAGAGGAATCGTCTTTTTCACGTCTGAAAAAGCTACCCAAAGTAAAAGGAATATTAAATTAGATGGGAACGTTTTATGTCAACAGTAACCTTTCTGCTGGGCTCTTTAGATAAAACTGTGAATATTGGGGTGGGGGGGGGAGGAAAATAAAAGGCATGGCATAGTAGGGAAAGGAGATAGATAACTCCCTCTCTTATTCATCTTAGTCTAAAATCTATTTTACCTGCTGCCGTTCGCTGGCATTGTTTGATGATGTGGCACCCGAGCGGAGTATTAGATTATAAGCAAAGGAGATTCCCAATTTAATAAGTTTGCCCGGACAAATCGAAGTATTATTATTTTTTTCTCCCTCTCCCCCCTCTCTTTATCTCAACATCTTCCCACACACACACACCCCCCCCCAAAGTAGCTGCCGCATTTCGAATTGGACTCTCTCTTCCTAATTTATCATCGTATCACTTTTTGACTTAGCGGTCGGGCATCAGGAAATCCAATACGTTCTCTCATATAAGAAGAAGAAAAAAGGGGGAAAAAAATAAAAATAAAGAGACCATCCTATGGGCAAACGGTTTGCGTTCTTCCCTGCAGTGATTTATTTCTGTCGCCAGACTTAATGTTATCACAAGGCAGATGCCTTGCCTGTATCAATTCACGGCTATCTTTCCGGGCCTCTTTTTTTTAAAAAAAAGCTCAAGAGTACTTGATGTTATTTTCAGATATGTTTGGAGAGCTTTGGTTCTGTCTCTCTGTGTGTGTGTGTGTGTGTTGGCAACTCACTGCGTTGAGCGGTTAGCTGGGGTTGGATCACGTGTGTAATTTTTCCAGTTACAAGGATAATTGGCTACCAGGCTGCGCGATATTAGATGAAACATGGGACACACGATGAAACTTTGGGAGGACGCTTCGGTCCCCACGAATGGGCAAACGGCTGCAAAAGCCGGTGGGAGTTTGCCGAGATGGCTAAATGGACGGCTTGGATTAAGAAAAGAAAAGGGGAAAAAAAAAAACACAATTATTTTTCTTTCTACTTGGAAATGTCTATGGAGGTACTCAAGTCATTCTCAGGTCGTAGTTATTCCAAAGGTGCTTTTTTTTCAAGAGGCCACTGGACTTTCTTGTTTTTTTCTTTGAAGACGTTCCGCTTCTCATCCCAGAAGCTTCTTCAGCTCTGACTGGATAGTGGGGAAGGGAAGGATTTATACTCCTTGTAGACAGCTGGTCATTTGCCTTCTTCTCCTCCTCCTCCTCCTCCTCCTCCTCCTCCTCCTCCTCCT
>NW_015392511.1:10528-12431 GCF_001527695.2 Protobothrops mucrosquamatus | reverse complement strand
TCTGAAATGAATGCTGGCCTGAAACTCAGAGCAGTTTGGGGTTCTCTGTTTTTCTGTCCAGCTGTCTGATTATACAGCTAATTTACACATGATTACACACCTAACCCTCGCCTTCTTCGTAATCCTTCTCCCACAGAACTGATAAATTGGAATTGGAATTAATTTTGAAGCTCAGAGAGCACCAAGGGCCTCCTCCTCCTCCTCCTCCTCCTCCTCCTCCTCCTCCTCCTCCGTTCTGCAAACCCCACACCTTCTAGCACTGATGATGTTATCTAGTTTGGGTAATGAAACGTCTACAAGAAAAACAAGCAAGCTCAGAGAGAACGACGGACCCCACAGTCCTTTTCTTGTTGTTGTTGTTGTTGTTGTTGTTGTTGTTGTTGTTGTTGTTGTTGTTGTTGTTGTTGTTGTTCTTCTTCTTCTTCTTCTTCTTCTTCTTCTTCTTCTTCTTCTTCTTCTTCTTCTTCTTCTTCTTCTTCTTCTTCTTCTTCTTCTTCTTCTTCTTCTTCTTCTTCTTCTTCTTCTTCTTCTCCTCCTGCTCCTGCTCCTGCTCCTCCTCCTCTCTGCAAATCCCCCTCCCTTCTAGCACTGATGATGTTACTTATTTTGGGTAATGAAACGTCTACAAGAAAACAAGCAAGTTCAGAGAGCACCAAGGACCCCCACAGTCCTCCTCCTCCTCCTCCTCCTCCTCCCTGCAATCCCCCCTCCCTTCTAGCACTGATGATGTTACCTAGTTTGGCTGATGAAACGTCTGCGAGAAAGCCACCAAGCTCAGAGAGCAGCGAGGACCCCTTATTTACATTATTCCTTACAGGGGAAAAATGGTTTGATACCCGTCGCGCTTCCACGAGCTCCCCCTGTAAATGCTGTAGGCTGATTCGGAATCGTTCTTTGCTTCTTCTCCTATAAAACCACGATAACACCTATTGTCTTGGGTAAGGTAAATAAAAGTACACCGGTTTAACGGGCATCACAGCCGACACATTCTCATTCATTTACTGATGTACCCCCAAGCTACTAAACTGAAGAATAAATGCATCGCAGGGAACTTTCGGATTATAATTTCCAATCCGACGAGGGATCACAACAAGTCCTCTGGCAATCAGATGTAATTATTATTCTTTCGTAGTTTTATTTTTTTTCTTCTTCTTCTTTACTTTACACGGTATACCACTGATTACCGAAGTCTCTTGGCAGCGGAGGAAAATAATAAAAGAGAGATTCAATTAAAAGACATTTTTAAAAGTGAACTGTTCAAACGACCCATTTAATTTCTACCCGGGCCCTCCTGAAACTAACAGGGATGCGGCGTGCCCCGGCTTTGCAGGCAGAGCATTTGAAGATTGTGCTGGTGCTCACACATTTTGTCCCTTGGGGTGTGAAGTTTGTGGTCTTTTTGGCAACTGCAGCAATGTTGATGTTTTTGGTTGTATTAACCAATGGAAAGGCTCGCCTCCAGAAGTTGTGGGTCCTCCATCACTGGAGGTTTTTAAGAAGAGACTGGACAGCCATTTGTCTGAAATGGTGTAGGGTCTCTTGCTTGAGCAGGGGGATGGAGTAGAAGACCTCTGAGGTCCCTTCCAGCTCTATTCTATTCTCTATTCCTTCCTTCCTTTCTTCCTCCCTCTGTTCCCTTCCTTCCTTCCTTCCTTCCTTCCTTCCTTCCTTCCTTCCTTCCTCTCTTCCTGCCTCTGTTCCCCTCCTTCCTTCCTTCCTTCCTTCCTTCCTTCCTTCTTTCCTTCCTCTCTTCCTCTCTTCCTGCCTCTGTTCCTCTCCTTCCTTCCTTCCTTCCTTCCTTCCTCTCTTCCTCTCTTCCTTTCTTCCTCTCTTCCTTCCTCTGTTCCCCTCCTTCCTTCCTTCCTTCCTTCCTTCCTTCCTTCCTTCCTTCCTTCCTTCCTTC
>NW_015392511.1:0-9971 GCF_001527695.2 Protobothrops mucrosquamatus | reverse complement strand
CCTTCCTTCCTTCCTTCCTTCCTTCCTTCCTTCCTTCCTTCCTTCCTTCCTTCCTTCCTTCCTTCCTTCCTTCCTGCCTCTGTTCCCCTCCTTCCTTCCTTCCTTCCTTCCATCCATCCATCTTAGGTTCTCCAGTTGGACTCAGAACTTTTATTTGTGGGTCAGCTTCAATAAGTTATAAGAGGATGGAGCATGAATGTTTTGGGAGTATGGAAGTGCCTGTATGCTAAAAATTAAAGGTAGACATCTGAGCCCATGATTAGTCTAGGATGAAACTTTTGTCCAAAATTCTTCATTCGTTTGTTTATTTCAGAAATATAATTTGGGTGTTACCAGGACTCTTTTTAGACATGGAATTGGGGAGAAAGTCTCCCAGAATTGAAATAAATCACCCAGCGAATGACCAGATCTACATTCTCTTCCTCTTTATAATGTTTTCCTGACATCTAATTAAACCAGTTTTTAATTAAGTGATTAAAATTAAGTGATAACTGAATTAAGTGATAAC
The DNA here is from genome assembly GCF_001527695.2 of Protobothrops mucrosquamatus. Classification (NCBI taxonomy): domain Eukaryota; kingdom Metazoa; phylum Chordata; class Lepidosauria; order Squamata; family Viperidae; genus Protobothrops; species Protobothrops mucrosquamatus. The sequence goes on along the minus strand of NW_015392511.1, from coordinate 9,463 downwards.
TGTCATAACTCTTCCATGCCCTCTTCACTTCTAGTTCCTCAAAAGGCCTGTTCAGTAAATTATCCGCTTAAAGGTTCCAGCTGAAAAATAAATGGTGGCAAAGTAGACTATCGTGTGATGTAGTGCTGGTTACCAGCTTAAACCAGCTTTTAGAATATAGAAGAACAGAGTTGGAAGGGACCTCGGGGGTCTTCTAGTCCAACCCCCTGCTCAGGCAGGAGACCAATTTCTTCTTAAAAACTTCCAGTGTTGGAGCATTCACAACTTCTGGTGGCAAGTCGTTCTACTGGCTAATTGTCCTCACTGTCAAGAAATTTGTCCTTTGTTCTAGGTTGCTTCTCTCCTTGATTAGTTTCCATCCGTTGCTTCTTGTCCTGTCTTCAGGTGATTGGAGAATAGCTTGACTCCCTCTTCTTTGGGGCAGCCCCTGAGATACTGGAACACTGCTATCATGTCCCCCCTCGTCCTTCTCTTCATTAAACTAGACAGATTCCAGCAACCATTCCTTATATTTTTAGCTTCCAGTCCCCTGATCATCTTTGTTGCTCTTCTCTGCACTCTTTCCAGAGTCTCAACATCTTTTTTTACATCGTGGCGACCACAATTGGACACAATATTCCAAGTATTCCTATTTAAAAAGGATTTAATCACTTAATGGAGGTCGTGGGGATCAGCGGCTCTTGATAACCGTCGGACTTTCTCTGAAAGCCATTTGCTGGGAGACTAGTGGGCTTGACCCCTGGGAGAATGGACTTCTGGACCAACCACAGGGCACTCTTCATGTCTGTATCATTAATTCTGCTGTAAAACAAAATGCCGTTCTGTTTGCGGTTAGCAGGAAATGGAAGACTGGGCTGCCCGTGCCATCGTAGATGGTTGATGTCCATAAAATTAGATTCACATTTCAAAGGAACAGTTAGGCTAGGCTTGCAATGACATTAATTAATGTACAAAATGAATTCCCCAAACATCTTCCATTCTAGAGGTCAGCCCGAAGGATCACATCCAGCAAATAGATTGCTCCCAAACTTATTAATAAGTGCAGTCATCTAGACGCCCAGCCTTCTCGACCGCTAAGGCCCTTGTAAAAGATTATTTCAACACTCACAACATGTGGAAACAACGCGGGATAGAAAATTTCCCCCCACAATGCCAAAGCCTTTTCTATATCTTGGGGGAAAAACACCTGGATTTAACCAGCCCCATCTCATCCAGACGATACGGACAAGATTGAACCAAATTTGCACTGTTCATGATGGATGCACAGATGCCTTCTGTTATTGGGGCAAAATACCATCCCCAAATTGTGACTCTGTCCAATCCGTGGCGACAGAGCCTACAATGGAGGTTTGTCTGATTTCTTGTCTGCGACCAATGAAGCAAACTTAGATGTATGTTTGCAAATCTTCCGGTTAAGGTTTCAGATTCTGTGGTTTGAATTTTATCCCTGTGTTCCTTTTTTTTCTTTTATTGAAACATGTTTTCAATGTGCCATACAATAGATAGATAGATAGATAGATAGATAGATAGATAGATAGATAGATAGATAGATAGATAGATAGATAGATAGATAGATAGAGATAGATAGATACACAAACAGATAGACAGACAGACAGATATATATATATAGATAGATAGATAGATAGATAGATAGATAGATAGATAGATAGATAGATAGATAGAAATAGATAGATAGATAGATAGATAGATAGATATAGAGATAGATAGATAGATAGATAGATAGATAGATAGATAGATAGATAGATAGATAGATAGATAGATAGATAGATAGATAGATAGATAGATGATAGGTAGATAGACAGATGATGATGGATGGATGGATGGATAGATAGATAGATAGATAGATAGATAGATAGATAGATAGATAGATAGATAGATAGGTAGATAGATGATAGACAGAGACAGAGAGAGACAGAGGATAGATAGATAGATAGATAGACAGATAGATAGACAGATGATAAATAGATAGATAGGTAAGTAGGTAGGTAGGTAGATAGATGATAGACAAAGATAGATAGATAGATAGATAGATAGATAGATAGATAGATAGATAGATAGATAGATAGATAGATAGATAGATAGATAGATAGCACAGTCATAAGCAGTGTTCAGATTAACTACCTGTGTTTCCCCCAAAATAAGACCGGGTCTTATATTAATTTTTTTGCTCCAAACAACACATTAGGGCTTATTTTCTGGCTAGGTCTTATATTCGGGGAAATATGGCACTAAATGCGTCCATCTGGGTGACGATCTTAACTGGGACTTATTTTTGGGGTGGGGGCTTATATTGCGAGCGTCCTGAAAAAAAAATCATGCTAGGGCTTATTTTCCGGTTAGGTTTTATCTTTTGGGGGAAACACGGTATGGAAGGAAAATAAAGGCTGTGTTTACAATGTCGGTCTTAAATTTAAAGTTTATAACCTTTGGGTTCCATGCGTTTACATCCAGCTGCATTGTTATCAACCCAAGGAGGTTATCTGGAATAGCATTCCTGGTTTTTTGGGGGAGGAGGGGGTGTCACGTTCCTACAAAAGGGTGCCTGTGTGTCAGCGTGTGCGCACGTGTCCCCCAGTCCCCCTGTGTTTATGTGTATGTAATTAAATCTTAATAAAAACCTGGCTTAAGCTTGCGCGCGCGTAGATGTTCATGCTACAATGAAAGCAGGATTCCATCTTAATCCCTCCTGAGCTTGCAGGCTACTTTGTGCGGTGCGTATTTAAACGCCGCAGATAAAAAGGGACTTCTCTTCCTAATCCAGCATTTCAACTGTGGCTTACTTTGAAATTTGCACTATATAAATACGACTCTTCACTCAGCTCCTCCGAGAAGTGTAGGGTTGAAAAGGAAGAACAGATTGATTCCCCCCGTGCCGAAAAGCATCCTTGTAACTAAAAGAGGAAGGGGGAAAAAAAATATCCTTTTTCAGGGGAAACAATCCGCCAGGCTACCATTTTACCTTTGCTTCAAAAATGTGATTATGATTAGGAGGTATTAGGGGTGCCTGCCACTGTTAAAGTAGAGGATCGCAGACGTTGGAGCATCTGCTTTCAGGGAGCTAGTTATGCGATTGGTATGTTTTCTTGCTGTGGATCTGGAGATGCTGAGATTGGGACAAGGAAGGGGGGGCAGAAAAGCGAAGGATTTCATCTTCCATCATTTCTCACTTTTTTTAAAAAAAAAAATAACCGCGTCGTTGCTTATTGCAAAGTTCTCGGCTATTGCGGTTTGAAGCTGGGAGGGAAATGGGAAGGGGGTGGTGGTGATGTCAGAAGAATAATTTTGGGGTTCCAACCGGAGCCGGGGTTGCGCAAGAATAAATAAAAATGAGATCCAGACAGCTGTGAGGAAAGAAGAAATATTTATTCCTAAAAGCAAGGAGTTTGCCTTTTAGGGGCAGCTACAGAGAAATGGGGTACAGCGACACGGTTTTATAGGCTTCTTCTTGATGTAGAAGTGTCTGCGTGCTGATTCTAGGGCAGTGATGGCGAACCTTTTAGAGACCGGGTGCCCAAAAACTGGCCCCGTCCCTGCTCCATTCCCGCCCCTGCTCCGCACCCACCCCGCCTGCCCACAGGGCCACTCACTGCCTCCAGGGCCTGCCGCAGACCGCCCAGGCAGCCCATGGCAGTCACGCCCTCTGCCTGCGCCCCGCAGCATCAACTGTGCAGGATGGGGCGTGAGGGCAGAGTCTTGTCTACACTGCGTGGCTGCCATGTCCTTGGCTACGCTGCTCCGGGTGGGCCACGCTCAGGGGCGACTCTCCTTCAGGGGGGCTGCTGGAGAGGAGGGGGTCACGAGGGGAGGCGAGGCTGGGGCAACGGCACGTGTGCCCACAGAGAGGGCTCCGAGTGCCGCTTCTGGCACCCGTGCCAAAGGTTCGCCACCACTGTTCTAGGGTGACACTTGAGGGGCGTTTCTCTGTGTAGGTGTGCCACTTACGATGTTTATTCTTCTGAACACACCGGGAGACCTCATTTAATTAGCTCTGTTTGTGTTTGCGGACCTTATCCTTTGATACGTGGACTAGGTCTGAGTAACTAATTTGGGGGTTTGAGGAAGTAAAAGATTTTCCCCCGTTTGCTATTTTTAACTTGATTCATTTAGTTTCATCTTCACTGCCAATTATCTAGTGGAGACGCTGATTCTCAGACCATGGTGGATTCCGCTAATGTTTTAAGGGAAGATGAAAACAGTGTAAAGAATAAAATATATTTTGATACAAAAGCTCTCACAGTGGAAAGGAGGAGAACTTGAACAAATGATTGTAGAATTGAAATTATTTTCCCTTTATGAACTGCATTTTGCAGTTGACGAAGAGAGAAATAAAAGTACAGCAGTTGCCTGCATAATAAGATTGATCAGACGTCTCTTGCCTTTTTTCTTCTTATGGAAATCTGTCTCCAGTTATTTGTCATTTTATTTTATATTTTATTTTATATTTTATTTTATACTAGCTGTACCCGGCCACGCGTTGCTGTGGCTCAGTCTGGTAAAAGCGTGTGTTGCTTTTACGTCCAACAGATGGCGCTGTTTTTCAAAAAAAGCATGTTTTTACCTGTCACAGGTGTGACATCTATATCATAGTAGGCATATAAAAACACGCACGTATTCGAATGCAACGTTGTGTCAAAATTTCAAAGCAATCGGTGAAGAATTTTCAGAGATTTAAGATTTTGAACAAACGAACATTTACATTTTTATTTATATAGATTATTTTTTATTTTTTATTTTATTTATTTTATTTTATTGTATTATTTTATTTTTATTTTATTTTATTTTATATTTTATATTATATTTTATATTATATTTTATTTTTATTTTTTATTTTATTTTATTTTATTATTTTATTTTTATTATATATATATATATTATTTTATTTTTTATTATTTATTATTTTATATTTTATATTATTATTTTATATTTTATTTTATATTTTATTTTTTTATTTTTTATATTTATTTATTTTATTTTATTTTAATTTTATTTTATTCTAAAGGAATCCATTTTAAAAGTGTCTTATAAGCATGAGGGCAGTGAACTTCTACGGTTCACCACAATTTTTGTGTAAGATACGCCAGCTGCCAAGGATTACCAATAATAATAACAACACTGTTAACCATAATACCCTCACCTTGAACCGCAGCATATACACTTAAGGAACAGTCAATAAATAAATAAACCACAATACCTATGACTGTTGTATCAAAACCTTGTGAGCTTTTGTTGCTGTTAAGGGAACATTTCGTTCTCTTTTTTAAATGTCAGCAATGAAGCCCATGAATCGCATGAAGCAAAAATAAGAACAATAACAAAATCCGTCTCCACTTGCACACTGGATGCAAATCCATCTCCAGATTTGAATAATAGCCCAGAATAGAAGTTACTCTTCAAAATTAAGAGAGATTTTTCCCCCATTAAAGTAAACAGTAGCCTCTGGAGAATGGGGATTAAAGAAAAAAATTACATTGTTAATTTTAGTTCAACGCCGAACCTAAAATGTAAAAAAGCGTATTCTCAAATAAATGGTAATGTTAGCGATTAAAAGTCTGGCTTCTTAGGGCTGTCCAAGGATAAAAGATGAAATGAAAACCCCGTTCCATCATCTTGGGCAACCTAGAGAAGAAACCTCTCATTGTAGAGAAGAACAATTGGCTGTAGGAGATGACCAGGCTGAGCCCACGGGAGGAGGGGGTCAAATGTGTCATCAGCCTCAAGTCCCTTTGCACTCACAACAGATCTAAGCCGCACAGGTGCTTTTTTTCAGGAGGCAACTGGACTTTCTTGTTTTTCCTTTGAAGACGTTTCACTTCTCATCCCAGAAGCTTCTTCAGCTCTGACTGGATGGTGGGAGAAAGGAAGGATTTATACTCCTTGCAGAAAGCTGGTCATTTGCCTTCTTTTAGAGAGTCGTTGAGGCCACTTGGGGGTTTGTCTGTGTCCTCATGGTCACCTGAGTGGTGCAAATGGATGTGGGGCCTTCTTGGAACTGCTGAAAGGACTGTGTTCTACACCCATTTGCACCACTCAGGGGATCCTGAGGACACAGACAAACCTCCAAGTGGCCTCAATGACTCTCTAAAAACAAGGCAAAGGACCAGCAGTCTGCAAGGAGTATAAATCCTTCCTTTCCCCCACCATCCAGTCAGAGCTGAAGAAGCTTCTGGGATGAGAAGCGAAACGTCTTCAAAGAAAAACAAGAGAGTCCAGTTGCCTCTTGGGGGGGTGGGGGGAAGCACCTTTGGGACAAACATGACCAGGTTGACTTGAGAACCTCCATAGATATTATAAGAAGCCGATTTAGGTCGATGGGTGGAAAAATATGTCGTTGGGGAAACTCTACAATGTTACCGCTTGGGGAGAATTATCAGAAGTCATTCATTCATTCATTAAAATTAATTTGGCTGGCTTTTCTTTGCCTGGTTCTGATGACTGTTTTGTAGCGTGGGTGTCCCCCTCATTTTTTAAATTTTTTATTTGGAGTTTTGCCAGGAGGGGAAAAAAAACAATTGTCAGAAATGTCACTTGGCTGAACTCTGCAAAGCTTTCCACAGCCCACAGATGGTGTCCCAACCTCCTGCTTTTCTTAGGATAATCCTCTGCATCTGGACACTTGGATCCTTCTTCCCAACGTGACTTTCCTTAAATGCGTGGGCTGTTTGTGCCAAGATGTACCCAACCGACTGGTTTGTTCAAGAGATCCTGGCTGTTTTTGGAATAGCGCGATGTAGGTCAGGGACATGGAAGGCAACCTGTACTTGCTGTATTTTGTTTCATTTTGTTTTAATGAGTAGATTAAACCGAAAGAGGTCATACAACTTTGTCATACATACGTGGGCGGGGAGCGCTTCCCTCCTTTTGGTCCCGGTTATGATAGGACCTTTTGGGGTTGGGCAAGCCCTGGGAATGGGAGAGAAATGGGAGGGGAAGGAAGAAACAAGTGGGAGGAAGGAAGGAACGGAGGAAGGGGAAAAGGAGAAGAAAGGAAGGAATGGAAGGAAGGCAAGGAAAGGAAAAGAAGAAACAGGCAGAAGGAAGGAAGGGGGAAAGGAAAGGAAATAGAAGAAAGGAAAGGAAGAAGTTGGCGGAAGGAAGGAAGGAGGTAGAGTGGAGGAAAGGAAAGGAAGAACTAGAAAAAGGAACGAAGAAATGGTATAGGGTTTCCTGCCTGAGCAAGGGGTTGGACAAGGTCCCTTCCAACTACTACTACTACTACTACTACTTCTTCTTCTTCTTCTTCTTCTTCTTCTTCTTCTTCTTCTTCTTCTTCTTCTTCTTCTTCTTCTTCTTCTTCTTCTTCTTCTTCTTCTTCTCCTTCTCCTTCTCCTTCTCCTTCTCCTTCTCCTCCTCCTCCTCCTCCTCCTCCTCCTCCTCCTCCTCCTCCTCCTCCTCCTCATCATCATCATCATCATCATCATCATCATCATCATTATTATTATTATTATTATTATTATTATTATTATTATTATTATTATTATTATTATTATTATTATTTCTAGTTTGTTGTCCTGATGCTGGGTTATGATTTGACGTGGTTGTTCGTCTAATCAATAAACAATAAGCTAATGGGAAATAAACCTATTTTAACCAAATAATGGAATAACAGAGTTGGAAGGGACCTTGGAGATCTTCTGGTCCAGCCCCCTGCTCAGGCAGGAAACCCTATACCGTTTCAGACAAATGGTTGTCCAATCTCTCCTTAAAAACCTCCAGTGTTGGAGCACCCACAACTTCTGGAGGCAAGTTGTTCCACTGGTTGATTCCTCTCATTAGGAAGTTTCTCCTTAGTTCTAGGTTCTTTCTCTCCTTGATGAGTTTCCATCCGTTGCTTCTTCTCCTGCCTTCAGGTGCTTTGGAGAAGAGCTTGACTCCCTCTTCTTTGGGGCAGCTCCTGAGATATTGGAACACTGCTATCATGTCACCTCTTAAAGACTCAGACCCTAATTTATCAAAAAGCATTATGCTTTTTCCTCACCCTCATTCTCTTCCTTCCTTCCTCCCTTTCTCTCACTCATACATAGATCTAACTTATGTACAAATTCACTTATGTATCTGAGTCTTTTTAATTGAATGGTGAAGCATCAGACTTGATCATGGTAATAGAATACTATACATCCCATTATCGGCAATCTAAATATCTGTTGTCTGATTAAAACTTTTGGTAAGCAATCTGAAAACTATTTCAGGTTGATAAATCAGTGGTAAATGAGAAGGTATTGATGACCTGATGTTCTTAATTAGGTCTCTGAGGTATTCTCAGTTGACCCATGTGAAACATAGATCTAAAAGTTTTCAAGAGGTGAACGGCTGTATAAAGTTTTGTTCCCTGTACCATCCGTCTGGTAAATTCACAAAGATCTGTTTTTCTCGCCATGTATATGTATACATCTGAACTAGACTGTGTTGTTTCTCTGGGCTGCATATGTGTGTATGTATGTGGTATATGCATAATTTATTTTATTTATTTATTTTTTGTCAAGGGTATGTAGTGTATGTTAGAGGTGGTTACTCTTTGAGAGCTGTATGCAATGAAATCTCATTTTAATGTATGCTGATTAGTATACATTTAGACTGAGAATAAAGTTATTATTCTATTCTATTCTATTCTATTCTATTCTATTCTATTCTATTCTATTCTATTCCTCATTCTATTCTTCATTCTACTCTACTCTACTCTACTCTACTCTACTCTACTCTACTCTACTCTACTCTACTCTACTCTACTCTACTCTACTCCACTCCACTCCACTCCACTCCACTCCACTCCACTCCACTCCATTCCATTCTTCATTTCTCTATTCTGTTCTTCATTTTTATATTCTTCATTTCTCTGTTCTTCATTTTTATATTCTTTATTTCTCTATTCTGTTCTTCATTTTTATATTCTTCATTTCTTCTATTTTATTCTACATTTCTCTATTCGGTTCTTCATTTTTATATTTTTCTTTTCTCTATTCTGTTCTTCATTTTTATATTCTTCATTTCTTCTATTCTATTCTACATTTCTCTATTCGGTTCTTCATTTTTATATTCTTCTTTTCTCTATTCTGTTATTCATTTTTATATTCTTTATTTCTCTATTCTGTTCTTCATTTTTACATTCTTCATTTCTTCTATTCTATTCTATTCTATTCTATTCTATTATTTCCTACTCTACTCTACTCTACTCTACTCTACTCTACTCTACTCTACTCTACTCTACTCTACTCTACTCTATTCTGCATTTCTGTTCTGTTCTATTGTGATCATCTATGTAGTCTTGAGTTTGAGTTCCGTGGCCTGCAGCTGTTGGTCGGTATTCAACATTGTTCATAATCAGAGATTCTGTTTACAGGGATATTGGTATTAAATTATGAGAAATTGTACTGCTGCTTCGTAACAGTGGTCTGCTTGGAGAAGTTACATATGGAAAACCCACTTAGTTTATTATTCCATATCAGTG
>NW_015392510.1:9271-27186 GCF_001527695.2 Protobothrops mucrosquamatus | reverse complement strand
TTTAAGAAGAGACTGGACAGCCATCTGTCCGAAATGGTGTAGGGTTTCCTGCCTGAGCAGGGGGTTGGACTCGATGACCTCCAAGGTCCCTTCCAACTTTATTATTATTATTATTATTATTATTATTATTATTATTATTATTATTATTATTATTATTATTATTATTATTATTATTATTATTATTATTATTATTATTACTTACTGGTATATTTGCGTACCTGTCTCTTCTGAGAGTTTAAGGTAAGGCAGACTGGGTGTACCAATCTTACTTCTTTTGGTAAACGTTCATGGCAGACTGTAGGTTTAAAACTGAATTTCCATACTCTACTTCTATATAGAAATATACTCTATATACTAAGTAGTATATATACATATACTACTCTATATTGTTTGTCAAATAGGTATCTAAGAGTAGAATTTTATTGTGTATATAAAAGCAGCAGTAGCAAAATGTTGCATACGGTGTTCATACTGTACTTATTGTACATATACACATAGAAAGCCAGTTTGGTCTAGTGCAGGGGTAGGCAACCTTGGCTCTTTTATAACTCGTGGACTTCAACTCCCAGAATTCTTGAGCCAGCCATGCTGGCTCAGGAATTCTGGGAGTTGAAGTCCACGAGTCATAAAAGAGCCAAGGTTGCCTACCCCTGGTTTAGTGGTTAAGGCTCTAGGTTAGACACTGGGAGACCATGAGTTCTACTACTACCTTAGCCATGAAAGCCAGCTGTGTGACTTTGGGCCAATCACTTTCTCTCAGCTCAACCCAAGTCACAGGGTTATTGTTGTACGTAAAATAGGAGGAGAAAGGGGTGTTGCATATGTTTGTCACTTTGAGGTATTTGTAAAAACAATAAAGGAGGCATACAAATAAATAAAGGTATAGTACAGTATATAGCAGCAGCAAGCAATTGTTATCTCAAAATAAACAAGATAAATGGCTGAGAACTAAATGCTGAGCAAAGTTTACAACATTTGCGCATAGGAAAATATGATGTATTCATTTAAATGTAAAGTAACTTGATAAAATTTATTTCTAGAGCAGTTAATTTCCTTTTACCTACGCTCTCAAGTGGTTGTTTTGATCTAGTTCTGCAGGATGAACACCACAGGCAATGCATTTTAGTTCTTTATTTTGGCTCTAGGCTTTGCTAATTTTTTTCCAGTATTATGTTTATAGTTGCTATCGAAGGAAAACTTTTATTTTCTAATTTGGCAGCAATACAGATTTTATAGGCTATTTAAAATCTTAGGAAAAAACCCCCAAATATCTGCTTCGGTTAGCAAGTGGCACAACTTGAACACAGTCCAGCCCACTCCTCAAATTAATCTTTAAAGTGTTTATAAACACTTAATATCAGTCTAGTTCACAATGCAAATTCATGCTTTGCATGAAATAACAAACTATTTGAACATCAATTGTCTCTTCTCGTTTCAGTTGTTAACTGTCATGCTTTTTGTGCATCTGGCTATACGTCTAGAAAAGCAACTTATGTCAACATCCTGTGATATTCTACATTTGAGAGGAAAGAAGAAACTTTTATGTAACAATGTTTAGTAAATAAGGCTAAACAATGCTACAAAAAGATTATTATTGTTCTGGTGCAAATAATTATAATTATCAAAGTTAATAACTGATATGAAGCTTAAAAATAATATCTAAAAGACTATGAAGAGATTGCTGATATTTGGCCAACTTGCCAGCTAATACCAAGTCACTTGTGTGGTCAGTGAAATGAAATATAATTCTATACACCATTAAAATAAATATGTATAATTACCTTTAAAGAAGTGCAAGAAATTTCTTTCCTCTAGCGCCTTATCAATGCAATGCGCTACCATTAAGTTATGAAAAGTTCATTTCCTTTCAGTGCTACTTGTTTTGACTTTCTTTGAACTGTTCTGTAAGAAAAAGGAGGTAAGATCTCCAAAAGGCTCTTCTCACACAGCGGCCAGCACAGCCTCTCCAAGCCGAAAATAAAAACTAACAGATAGCTTACTTATTCTTGCCTTCTGGGTGAACTTTGAAGGATTTGTCCATCCTTCCTGTTTCCCTGAGAACTGTGAATTTTCAGGGATAGGATTCTGAATGCTTCCTTTGGAAGACTGCCCTCACTGTCTGAAAGCATTATGTAAAAGATTGCTTATTTGAAAAAAAAATACAGAATCTTATGGAGATAAGTGTCTCACAATACAGTTTATCAAGTTCTATCGAGGATTTCAGTTCATGATATTTTCTTTTTTCTGAATCCTTAGGATTTTCAAATGGCCTGTTTTCAAATTTTCTATACAAAAGCAAACAAGCATTTTGTAACTACTTTTTTGTAAGTTGTTATGGAAAAGAGAGCAACCTCCTGAACCATCTCAGTATGTCCTTTAATGCAATTATTTCTTGGTGTCCCATCACTCTTAAGAAATATTCTCATTATTTTATCAGTTACTACTATACTTACTATACTTTCTATAAATGTTATATAACTTTTAGAATACAAATGTCTAGGACAAAATTCTTAATAGTTTCTGCATTTGAAACAAACAGATTTTTTTCAGATGCCCAACAATATTCAATCCTGTAAAATTGTACTTGCATCTTGTGTATGTAAATGTTCTTAACTGATGTCAACTACTAGACAGTTTCAGCAGCTGGCAACGTTGTTTGACCTTGTTTGAGCTCAGAAGGGTTGGACCCTGAGTAACCACCCAGACTGTGGTCAAACAAATAAAAAAGAAGAAATGGACATAACAAAGAGATATTTTATCACACCATCCTGGCTGCCATCATGATTTTTTTTAAACTGCACCCTGAAGACATACCTGGCAGGCTTTTCCTTTACTTTATTTGATGAAGCAAGATTTTTTTCCCTTATCTATGCTACAGAAGATTGTCTTTTTTCAAACCTCTATTTTAATTTTCATTAGTTACATCTTTTCCTCCTCCTGCTCTATTACTGAGAAACAAACTGAAAAAGAATTTATAGAGTTATCTCTTATGAAATCTATAAAGCAAAGAACAAATGCTTTATTTGGCATTGGCGAAGGAAAATGGTCAATTNTCATGGCATTCATCTGGATGTAACATTCATGCTAATAAACAAAATGAAATATTAATAATTCTAGCAACTAATTGTGTTTGATGCAACGTTTGTAAATAGAGGTTTCATACATCTTTCCAGGATAAAAATCCACATTCTGCACCCAGATCAAGACTTATTTAAAATATTATCAAGGATATCTTGTAATTCCATTTAATGGTATTTGTATAATTATAAATCTAGCAGTCTCCATTTTAAGAGACTATAATCATCATTTTCCCCAATGAACATCTCTGCCTTCCATGAAGCAGGTAACTGCATCAGCTTGCCCAATATGGCAAGAACTCAGATTCACAAACATTGGGTATGTCTAGTTTAATGAAGAGAAGAATGAGGGGGACATGATAGCAGTGTTCCAGTATCTCAGGGGCTGCCACAAAGAAGAGGGAATCAAGCTATTTTCCAAGGCGCCTGAAGGCAGGACAAGAAGCAATGGATGGAAACTAATCAAGGAAAGAAGCAACCTAGAACAGGGCTTTTCAACCTTTTCACCCATTGTACCACTTTTAGGATATGGCAACATCCGAGTACCACCAGTCGCCTACCAAGGTGTCAAAAACTTGATGACCCCCCCAAAAAGAAAAAAGTGATAAAGTACAGGTAGTCCTCGACTTACAACAGTTTGCTTAATGACTGTTCGAAGTTACAATGGCACTGAAAAAAGTGCTCCCCAAGCCACAGCTGAGCAAAATACCTGCCTGCCCGCCCGGCGGCGCTCTTCCTCCTGTCCGAGGTTTCCATTGTTGTGAGCATTTCTGTTGAGGATTGGCAGCGGGGGTGGGGTGGGGGAGTGTTTGGTTTTTATTCCCCCCCCATCTGCTGGGTGGTTGCAGCAGGTTTTGGTCACTTCACATGACCCTGGGACACTGTGACCGTCATAAATATGAATCAGTTGCCAAGCATCTGAATGTAAATCACAAGACCCTGGAGAGGCTGCAACATTCCAGCTGCTTGGTGCTTGTTCAGGGCTCAGTAGAAGCACCAGGATCAGCGCCGAGTTCCAGCTGGAGCCTTGCGCTGATCCTGGTGCTTCCGCTGAGCCCTGACAGCCCTGCAGCTCCAGCCATCTCTCGCTCAGGCTTGTGCGGTGCTGCCACTGGTTCAGCTCATTCCCCTCCCCTGCTACCACTTTTCTAGGATGGCCGCGTACCACCTGTCAGGTGCCAACGTACCACAGGTGGTACCCGTACCACTGATTGAAAAGCCCTGACCTAGAACTAAGGAGAAACTTCCTGACAGTTAGAACAATTAACCAGTGGAACAACCTGCCTCCAGAAGTGGTGAATGCTCCAACACTGGAAGTTTTTAAGAAGAGACTGGACAGCCATTTGTCTGAAATGGAATAGGGTTTCCTGCCTGAGCAGGGGGTTGGACTAGATGACCTCCAAGGTCCCTTCCAACTTTATTATTATTATTATTATTATTATTATTATTATTATTATTATTATTATTATTATTATTATTATTACCTCTATTACTTTCTCCATGATGCTTGAAATGTGAATTGTCAGGGACTGAAATTCAAATGCAAAGGTCCTTCCTTCCTTCCTTCCTTCCTTCCATCCTCCCTCCCTCCCTCCCTCCCTCATATTTAAAATAGCTAAGTGCAATGTATTGGCATGCAATATATTTATTTCTAAAACCAATACTTTAAGATTTATGCATGCCAGACAGAGGCTATTTGATGTAATGGTTAAAGGTGCTACACTATGATCAGGAAAAACCTGACTTATCATCTTTTATTAGGTAGAAAACTAGCTGGATAAGTTTAGGCAAATTACTCTGTCTCAACCCTAAAAGGTGATTTCTGAAATTATTGCAAAGAAATATCCAATATGTCAAGGGCTGCCACATAGAAGAGGGAATCAAGCTATTCTCCAAAGCACCTGAAGGCAGGACAAGAAGCAACGGATGGAGACTAACCAAAGAGAGAAGCAACCTAGAAATAAGGAGAAATTTCCTGACAGTTAGAACAATTAATCAGTGGAACAACCTGCCTCCAGAAGCTGTGAATGTTCCAACACTGGAAATTTTTAAGAAGAGACTGCCATTTGTCTGAAATGGTATAGGGTTTCCTGCCTGAGCAGGGGTTGGACTAGATGACCTCCAGGATCCCTTCCAACTTTATTGTTGTTGTTGTTGTTGTTGTTGTTGTTGTTGTTATTATTATTATTATTATTATTATTATTATTATTATTATTATTATTATTATTAAAATTGCATGGACTTATCTATGTAATCACCAGAAGTGACTTAAAGAGCCATGACACAGAATGTTTTTTAGTTCTTAAACTAAACTCTCTTTAAGTGATCTCTTTAAGTGAAAGGTCAATTTCTGCTTTCTTTCAAAACTTATTTCTTTTAATTTGTGTTTTTATTAGCAGAACTGAGAAGCTCTTGGACATCTACCAGAAATCACACAAATTTTGATTCAGATCTAACTTTTGTTCATTGCTGAACAATTTAACAGTATCAATATCAATATCAATATCTATCTGTCGAGAGAGGATAAAAACTATCAAACAAAATAATATAAAATAAGAAAACAAAGAAAGAAAGAGAGAAAAAAAGGCAAAAGGCTAAAGGGCAGAAAAAAGATAAAAAGTAATAGAAGAAGAAAACATAATTACAAAGTTACGTCTTACTCTCCAATTACAAAAAAACTCATTTTCTTTTATTATCATTTTCTTTCTAATCATCAAAACCACAAGTTATAAGTTCCCTTTTTTCTATTTCATGCAAAAAATCTAGTCAATCATAAATATAGATCAATGTAGAGATATAAATGTGTGTGTGTGTATGTATATATATATGTGTGTGTGTGTGTGTCTTTTTTCTAATTAAGGAAGTCAATTTATCCATTTCTGCAAGTTCTATCATCTTCACCAACCATTTTTCTATAGTGGGTAAGGTTGAACTTTTTCACTTTTGAACATATAATAATCTTGCTACCATTGTCATATGTAAAAACAAAGTTCCATAGCTTTTTTCTAATAGTCTATTACTTCCAAAAGAAAGTTTCTGGTTTCAATTATACATTAATCTTTAAAATCTTCTGAATTGTGTATTTATTTGTATCCAACTTTTTTCAAAACATTTTTATATATCCACCATACATGATAAAATATCCCTGCCTGTTGGTGACATTTCTAGCAAAGGAATAAAGTAACATTATACATTAATCTAGACAATTATTCTGCTGACAAATATGAATGATATATCATTTTATGAAAATTATTAATTTTCCTATGGGCCCATTTGTATATTGTAACCAAAAGGTTTAGGCCATTTTATCATACTTTCTTTCACTTATTCCTCTTCTGTCTCATATTACAGCAAAGGTTTATACATTTTGACAATAACATGTTCATCATGTGTACATAATTATATTTCAAATGGCCCAAATCCACCCAGCCAACTTTCATGGCTAGGATGGGACTAGAGATCATAGTCTTCTAGTTTCTAGCCTGATACCTTAACCCAGGGGTCTTCAAACTTGGCCCTTTTATGACTTGTGGACTTTAACTTCCAGAATTCCTCAGCCAGGCACATGTGTCATAAAAGTCATAAAAGGGCCAAGTTTGAAGACCCAACCCCTGCCTTAACCACTAGGCCAAAGTGGCTATTAATTTATTCATTCAATTCCTTTTAAAGAATCTGCCAAAATCAAAACTAAATCATCCACAAAAGTTCTTAACTTATATAACTTTTTTGAAATCTTTCAAATATTAAAATGGCCCACAATCCTCTTGTCTTCTATTCCTATTCAAGATTTCAAGAACTAAAATAAACAGAAGGGCGGAGGACCTTGTCTACTTAATGTAACATCTTCCATAATGGTTGAACTGCATACAAAGAGTTGCAAGTGGTTGGAAACATTTTTTCTTCCAAAGTGCCTCTGCATTCTGAGCAGTGTTAGTGGTATGATTTTTGCCTTATGATTCCTTAAAGAGTAATGCAATAGGTTGGACAATGGTAAGGGTATGATTAGATTTCTAATGAGAGGAGGAGTTGAAAAAGTTTATATTTGGGATATGAGGAGGCTGTCCTCTTTCTGGCTTGTGCAGTATACAGGATGCAAAACCCAAGCAAACCAAATCTAATATCGATACTCCTTTATGCCATACATAAAACTACTTCTTAATATATGTACTGTATTTCTTTATATGGTTAATTTTCCTCTTCTCCTCCTTTTCTCCCATTGCTTGTTTGTGGTTAATGTAAACTCTGATGATATGCTGTGATTGAGCAACGGAAAGCGACACACTTTATTAGAACACTATTCCAGAAAAGTAAAATTTGCCAGGTTATCTGAATTACAGGTAATCACCTTATAACAGTTCGCTTAGTGACCATTCAAAGTTATAAGGGCACTGAAAAAAGTGACTTATGACCATTTTTCACACTTATGATCATTGCAGCATTCCCATGTGATTTACATTTGGATGTTTGACAACTGACTCACATTTATGATGGTTGCAGTCCCAGGTTCCTGTCATTACCTTTTGCAACCTTCTGCAAAGTCAATGGGGAAACCACTTAACAACTATGTTCCTAATTTAACAACTGCAGTGACTCACTTAATAAATGTGACAAGAAAAGTTGTAAAATAGGGCAAAACTCACTTAACAAATTTCTCACTTAACAACATAACTTTAGGTCTCCATTGTGGTCGTAAATTGAGGACTACCTGTACTACTCTACTACTGAACTGCTTAAACTGATGGAAAGAAAAAATAGCTTACATGCTTTGTGTTTTTGAATTTATATAATTGAATTTTGAATTGATTTTTTTCTGCTTTTTTTTTTTAAAGAATATTCAAAAGGAAATTATTAGGGCAAGACAGAAAGCTCTGCTGTAAAGTTAGTTTACCAGTCAGAAATTTATCTGATTTACCCAAAGACTTTCAATCTGATTTTGATTACCCAGTCAGGATGAACTGACATGAGAAAAAAAGAGTTTTTTTTTGTTTTCTATTTGTTGTAGTGTGATATCAGGTACAAGGTTCAAGGAACATAGACAATTAGGAAAAATCCTAAGTCATTGGAACACCTATAATCTGGCTCATATGCTTTTTATTTTAGAAAAACTATACAAAATCCAGAATGAATAAGCAGGAGAGAAGAGTGTTCTTTTGGGAAGAATCATTAGGAGATGCTGTCAGTGAACAATAGTTTGAGAAATAGCAGGGTTCTGATGAGCAGAAGATCCTTATCTACAGAATAGAGGAGAATTGGAAGATATCGGCAATGGACTGACGAAGATTCCAAGCAAATTGGCTAGAAGGACAAGCAGAAAAGGAAGCCAATCAGTGTCAAGAAAGAAAACTGTATAAGCAGCTGGCCTCCTCAAAGTACCATTGCAGGGCAAAAAGAGTAGGATGTTGATAGTGATGAGGGAGTTTCAGTTAGTAAGAAAGTGTGACCTTCCTTCCTTCCTGTCCAAGGCGTTGGTTCCTTGGAAGCGAAAGTAAGGGTAGCTAAGGAAGGAATTAACATTCTCCAGCATGATTGGATGGAGAATTCACCA
This sequence comes from Protobothrops mucrosquamatus, assembly GCF_001527695.2. Lineage (NCBI taxonomy): Eukaryota > Metazoa > Chordata > Lepidosauria > Squamata > Viperidae > Protobothrops > Protobothrops mucrosquamatus. Next base: position 18,564 of record NW_015392510.1, on the reverse strand, counting down.
ATAGGTTATCTCTCCCAGCCATCACGTGGCTCCCGGAAACGCACTGAAGAACCCAGTCGAAGTACTCCAACCCAGGTGAGGGGGTGGTGGTGGGGCCTTATTGTTAGGCAGTGTGTCCTTGTAGGGACGAGCTTGTCTTCCCCACAGACGAAGGTAGATCATTGATGCAGCTAAGCTAGCCTATTCTGGACCCAGTGGGGTGCCAGGGACCCGGGAGCCACGTGATGGCTGGGAGTGATAACCTATTGGTGAATTCTCCATCATCATGCTGAGAATAGGCGTTCAGGTAAGACAACGCCCTTTTCACATTCTGCAATTAGATAAACAATTGTTGGAAAGGGGAAGGCAAAAGTTCTTTAAAAAACCTTTAAAGAACTTTTATGAAGAGCTTAATAAATACACAAAAGGTATCCCTGCTAAGCTTATATCTAGGTACTCCCATGTGCTTTCAGTCAGAAAAGAAATGGGACATTACATGTACATGTACAATAGTTCTTTACTGTATGCCTTTGAAACTGGAATAAATATTACTTTGATTAACATTTTATCTCTCTGTGGGTCTAGACTGGTTCTTACCCTTGCCCGCTCCTCAATAATCCTTCAGATTAAACAAAAATCTGTGAAACAATATGAGAAACAGAATGTGGGCCAAACTGCATTTGTAAGTTTTCCTCCTTGGATTTAAGGGAGTTTTCATAAGGGATACTGAAATACATCATAAGGAATGCATTCTGCATATCTATAAACAAGCTGAAAGAATATCACAGATCTTCAGAACAGCTTTTTTCAATATTCTAGAGACCATCAAGAATGTTAAAAAATATATCCCACATTAAAATACCTTAATATTTTAAAATGGCTTAACAGTTTCTATTTAACAGGTACAAATTATAATGCAATAAAAAAGGATCTTATTTGAGCCAGGGTTTTATTTCATCTTTTGGAGGATGTGCTCCAGATTCAATCATAGTATGTGAATAAGAATAGACCTATACTGTGTGGAACATTCTCCCTGATCAGAAGCCTTCTACTTACTAGAGAAAAATGATCCTGAGTCCTTTCTGGGATAAAAATAAGCTCAATAATAGTTCTACACAGCATTTTGGAGAAACTTCATCACAATTTTCTCTGTGGTGGTACCCTACTACTAAAATGCTCTTCTTAGTTGATGACAAACCTTCTCTCATATTTCTTTTTTGTTTAGATTTAGATTGGAAAATCAGTTTGCTTACTTTGTATCATCTCTGTTCATTTAATTTGCTCTGTATTTTTAAAGCTTTTAACATTCACACTGTGATACAGCATTATGCTTTTTCTGGATTAGTGTATGTCCTAGTTTATGTTTTGTGATTCCTACATCCTATCTTTACATCTGGCTGTAAATAATGGATTGAAAATATTTTAAATGGCTAAAATAAGTGCAATAATATTTAACTTAAGCATCCCTCAGACTTGATGATCCTGGCAGTATTTCTAATGCTTGAGAATTTTTGATTTTTCTGCAAGGACTACATTCTTTATGCTACTGTACTGTATTCTGAATCTTTTGAGAAAGTTGCTACTATAGAAAAGATGAAAGAGAAGAAAAGACAGGCCTGAAAACCACTCTTATGGTTTTCTTTATGAAGAACAATAAAGGCGTTTTTTCTTTCAAGCATAATTTACATTTGAATTGATGGAAGGCATGCTAACTATAGCTTATGAATAAATTGTGAATGCCATTATGTCATTTCACTCCTCTCCACCATCTGATAGGAAAAAGATAGCAAGCTTTTTAAAAAATCCAGATTATTTTAGATTTGTTTTCTGGCTAGCATTAATAAAAGTTCCAGGGAGATTGGTGTTGGTGAACCATACACACTATATTAATTTGTCTGGCAGAAAAATAAATGTGTTATATCAGAGCAAGAAAGGATACTTAAATACAGTTCCCTATAGGACCATCTCCTTAATTTCTACTATTATTAAGGAGGTCAGTAAAATGAGGACCCAGATTGTTGTGGGCAATATGCTGACATTTTAAACCATCCAGAGAGTGATGTAAAGCACTATGGGGTGTATATAAGTCTTAGTACTATTGCTAAGTGCTATCTATACTTTCACAGAAATATCCATACATTATGTTAATCAATAATATGAAAGATCCAGCTGATAGAATTGCATATTTTTTATTTTTTTCCCTAAAGAAGAAATGAACTTATACTAATGTATGTTTGTTTTGCAAAATTTACTTTGTTACATCTGGTCACTACAATAAGATTGATCCACTCAGTGGCATCTTCAGATCACCTTCTTGTGATTTTGCCTTGTTTTATACAATTTCACATATTTTCAAGCCTTATACCTGTATTCTGGCATAAATAACCACACATTCACCTTGTTAATAATGCAACTAGATTTCTTACTGATTGATAAAGGAAATGTTTTAGAGTGTGATGAAAATGTCAGTTAACAGCAAAGGGTTTTCAAAGAGTCACCTTAATTTAACAAACATGATTCCTATCAAAACAAACATAAGAATTATGGTTTTAGTGATATTGAAGAATGAACAGGAAATATTTCTAAATCATTATAAATCTAGACAAAGAAGATAACATGATATACTGTATCTGGAAGAAAGAAGAAGAGAAAAGAATAGTTTAATACAGTGTTTCTCAACCTTGACAATTTTAAGGCATGTGGACTTCAACTCCCAGAATTCCACAGCCAGCAATTTGCTGGCTGTGGAATTCTGGGAGTTGAAGTCCACATGCCTTAAAATTGTCAAGGTTGAGAAACACTGGTTTAATATACCACAACAGCTACTTACAGTAATTGTTCAGGCAAGTTAAACATGCCTTTGATTTCTTGTAAAGAACTTAAATTTAGAATCAGTAGTGCAACATCTGTTTCATATTTAATTGATCTGAATGCAGTTTGTTTTGGGTCCCTGTTTCCAACTTTCCTGAGCCTATAGTAACATTGGCCTCAAAGAAAGCGAAGACATGGTGAATAAAGAATGTTAGTGTGATATAATGTATAAAATCTTGTAACTTGCTTTGTTCTTTTGGGAAATCCAATGACTTTTTGAAATATTTAATTCTTATATATTTTATGTGATTACCCTATTTGCTTTGATACTGTCTTCAGCAACATGGTGCCTCTAGTACCAGATCATCCACATCATTTCTATATACAGTTGGACACTTTGACCTTTTCGAAATAGCCAACATTTCTTTTGCAGAGTACGAAGCAATCACAAAATTGACAGTATGCATCCACAACAGAAGTTTAACCAAACTTAAGTAGAAATGATTTCCTTATACATTACACACAGCAAGGTAAATTTAAATTTTTGGAAAAAGTTTTCTATACAAGATATATGAGACCATTCAAAAATAACAGATGAAATGATTAAAACAGATACTTGCAATAATCTTCAGTGTATATTGTTCAATGTAAAGTACAAAATATTTAGGTTAGTAGTTACAGAAATAAATGGAAAGACAAAAAAAAAACAAATATATTCATGCTTTATCAGTAGATGTTTCATCACCATCCTTCTCTTTCTTGTTCTGTGTAAAAGGAAGCACAGAACAAGAAGAACTATACTTTTAGTTATATGATGCTGTATTATTTTAATTAAAATCCTCAAAGGGGTTTAAACTGAATAGTTATCCTGATATATTGATGAAGCATGCATGAATGGCTATGGCTATGTGGTTGGTGCAAATTCCTCCCTCCCTCCCTCCCTCCCTCCCTTCAAAAAAGAACAGCAGAAACTTGAGAATATTATATTCCCAATTAAGGTTTCATATGACTTTTGTCTAAACAGTGTTAGATACAAACAGCCAGGCACCTGTCTGGATTTATTCTTTCCATCTCTTATGTCACACCATTGCATTATAAATCTAATTTTATGTATTTTAAGACATCAGTAATATGAAATAGTGGCAGAAATTTTGCCTATAAGGAAGGAGTAATGTCTTGAAAGTACCTTTTCTGTCACCTTTTTTTATATAGATAGGAAAAGGCTGTTCATGTCTACCCCTAGACTTACAATAGTCTTCTGAGAGGTAAGTATGGAAGATGAAACCTAATATACACCAGGATGAGGAAGTGCAGACATTAATTCACAACTGGTATAGTGATTCATGGCAGGAGAAAAGTCCAAAGTGTACCAAGTTTTTCTAGTATTCTAGCTGTCTTATCTTTCCAAGGGGATACAACAGCTTTCAATCCTGAACATGAACAGAATTATTTCTCAGTTATCCTAACTTTTAACATAAAAGCTTGCAGTTTTAAACACATAAACTTGGGCGTAAACCCTACTGAATTCAATACGACTTTCACTTATCTGTCTAGGAATGAGCTATGAAATATCTTCTCAGCAAATTATACTGTTCAAACTCAGGAACATTAAAAAAATGAAGAATTTAAATAAAAACAGGAAACAAATCAAGACTTTTAACAGTTGTGATCTTTGGCTGGCTGTAAAAGAATTTAAATCTGTAGCTAGAAGAAGTAGTAATGTGTTCCAATGACAAATTCATACTAAATTAATCCTTTTCTTCTAGGTCCCAGAAGAAATGAGTTGGGGATTTCCAAATGTCATTTTGCAGTGTTAAATTAAATTATTATAGTGATCCTGTCAATTACAGGAGACAGACCAATTGTTTTTATGTGCTCCATATTAAAGAGCATTCCGGCTTTTAAATGAATCATCCAGTTAGTTGAAAAATATCTCAATAAATGAAAAAGGTCCATTTAAAAAGCCTAGCAATAATGCATAATAAATCAGATAATAGGTGTTTTCTTTTATGTAATACTTAAGTCACCGAAAAAGTGGAAGTATTTCAGTATGAATGTGTCATAATTGATTTTAATATAATGGCAACAATCCAGCACTCTTTTCTCTGCTACTTGGATGACTACTTCATATACGTGGATGGTTTGTACAGTTGGTTAAATCTTAAGAGGCTTTTCTTTCAAAGACTGAATTATGTACTCCTGTTTTTGCCTTTGACTTGAGAACTCTCAAGGATCCCAGTTACTAATGTCCTAACTTAAGCAGTGCTTTCTCAAAATGACAATGCAAAGAATAACATAATTATATCTTTGGCTTTCCAGAAAGGGAGCAATATTAACAAGGGCCTTTTAAAACAAAGAATAACCTGAAAGGACAAATTCACTGCAGCTAGTAATTAAAATTATAAGCAGTAAGTATACAGATTTAAATATAGAAGTTTAAATACTGGTTGGTTTGTCAAATTTTCATTTGCTTGTTATTGTCACTTCTCCCCCAGCTTTTTAACATTTGCAAATGCATGTTTTTTTCTTTCAGCATTATAATCAGATTTTTCTTTCAGCATTATAATCCTCCTCTCCATGGAGGAAAAAAAAGCATTTTGGCTAGCTCCAATCTGCACTCTTATAAACTGTATGGAGTCTAAATCCATCGTATCGTGGATTGAATTCCCACTTAAATGGATCTGTTTAATAAAGGAGAGTTCACTTTCAAGTCCTCCTGTCTTTCAGAAACACACTAATGTATAATACATAATATTAGCAAAATAATCAAAAGTTATTTAAAGCTTTGTGTTCAGAATGGTACTAAATATAATATTATTTAAAATGAAATGTTCCAACTGGGTGCACTTTGTCTGTTACTATATAGAAGTAAATATTGGGCAGAAAGATTTTCCACATTATTAGAAGTTATTGAATTCTAAAATAATATGAAAATTGAAATGATAAAAAATATCTTAACAACCAAAGAATAATTAGTCAAGTGTGTGTGATACATACACATATGTACACATGCATACAACTGTATAGATGATGATAAATAATAATAATAATAATAATAATAATAATAATAATAATAATAATAATAATAATAATAATAATAATAATAATAAAAGTTGGAAGGGACCTTGGAGGTCATCTGGTCCAACCCCCTGCGCAGGCAGGAAACCCTATACCATTTCAGACAAATGGCCGTCCAGTCTATTCTGAAAAACTTCCAGTGTTGGAGCATTCACCACTTCTGGAGGCACGTTGTTCCATTGGTTAATTGTTCTAATTGTCAGGAAGTTTCTCCTTAGTCCTAGGTTGCTTCTCTCCTTGATTAGTTTCCATCCATTGCTTCTTGTCCTGCCTTCAGGCGCCTTGGAAAATAGCTTGACTCCCTCTTCTTTGTGGCAGCCCCTGAGATATTGGAATACTGCTATCATGTCCCCTTTCGTCCTTCTCTTCATTAAACTAGACATACCCAATTTCAGCAGCCGTTCCTTATATGTTTTAGCCTCCAGTCCCCTAATCATCTTTGTTCCTCTTCTCTGTACTCTTTCTAGAGTCTCAACATCTTTTTTACATCGCAGTGACCAAAATTGGATGCAGTATTCCAAGTGTGGCCTTACCAAGGCATTGTAAAGTGGTATTAACACTTCATGTGATCTTGATTCTATCCCTCTGTTAATGCAGCCTAGTGCTGTGTTGGCCTTTTTGGCAGCTGCAGCACACTGCTGGCTCATATTTAAGTGATTGTCCACTAGGACTCCAAGGTCCCTCTCACAGTTACTACTATTGAGCAAGGTACCCCCTATTGAGCTCCTTTATTTATTAGGAATGTAATATGAAATGGAGAGAAAATAAAAGTTTCCTTAGTCATGGACAGATCACTGCTTGGTTAAGTGTGGTAAGATAAAGTGCCATATTTAATACTATATTACTCCCCAAAAGCTTGAAGATAATGTTTCTTTTGTTTGCATGCCAGATATAGTACATTTCTTTAGTTACAAAAGCACCTCTGGAAGGATCCTGACCACTTAGAATGGCTCCAAAATGGCACCTATGTCTTTGTGTAAAGGGTTTAAAAATTCACAAATGGGAGTTTTTCATTTTACATACAACACAATAGAGAAGTTTTCCATTATTCAAAGGAGAACACCTGTAGATTTACCTGTTTGCTAAATTTCTGGAATTCCACTGCATTTTTTGATTTAGCATAGTTTAGGATGTTCACATTTTCCAAGTTGAAACTATGGATGAGTTTGTCATGTATTGTGAAATTAAGGAGTTTTTTATTATGCCTTTTGACTGCTACTTGGTGGTTCATGGATGTGCTACAGTGATGACATATAGTTGTAATAGTGTGTTGGTTGTTTCTGAGATGTTTTTGATATATTATTGTGTTATTATTTTCATAATTTATGTTAGTTGTGCTGTAATGGGTTCAGTGATCAGGCACTTGGGTTGGCTTGGGCAATGGGTTGAAAGATAACAAAACTCAACCTTTTTCTTGAAAAATGTATGGGCAGTCTGTTTAGGTAGACTGCAGAACATTTTTACTTATCTGAATAATGTTCTTACACAGTTCTTCTTGTGGGAGGTTGGGTTGCTGCTTTGGTAATGGAGCACTTAGTGTGAGTTGTTTAGAATGAGGATCCAGGAAGGACAGTGTGTTGTTTTCTTCTTTCTTTGTGACACGTATTGCTTTGAAGATGTTATTCATTGTTTCATTTGTCTTCTCTAGCTGTTCCTTTTTATTATGACAAAAATGTTGTCTACGTACCAGATTGTATGTGTGGGAATGCTATAGTTTTCAGATGCTACGACTCCTGAGATTGGTGATCCAATGGGTGATGATTTCTTGGTGTTTCTTGGTTGTCTATCAAAATAGTGAGGCAGAACCTGATGAGGTCCATATTTCTCGGTATTTTAATGTACAGTATTTAGTGTATTTGTCTAGGTTGGCTGTGTTACATAGTACTGCTGCTATGGATTCTTTTGTTAGTTCTAGATCTATGGATATAAAAGTGCTGTGACATTGATTGAGACCATAATAGCATCTTCTTCTATTTTTAGATGTTTGATTTTCTGGATGCACTGTAATTGGGAGTTGATAGAATATTCACACTCTTCTGTGAGATGTCCAAGCTTTTTTTGGAAATCCTTTGTCTATATTGTATATTAGGGTCGCTGGTAATATGATTTAAGAAATATGTCAGGCTTGAGATTGTATTGTTTTGTTTTAAAGCTTTTGGGAGACTGCATTTCCAAATTGTCTTACTTCCAATATACAATTGAAAAAGTTGCAACATATACAGTCGAAACATGTATTAGCTAAACATTATGTCCTATAAGTTTTAGCAGCCTGAGATATCTCCAATTGTTACTTCTTTAAGAAATGCTGCGCATAAATGGAAACCAACTATTCAATTATGTGCAGGATGAAAAGATGAAATGAAGGTTAGCATCAGATATATATTTGATCTATGGAAGGAAGAATTGAAATATCCAATTCTGGAAAATCATTGGGACCAGGTATTATAAAATGTGCAATGTCTTTCCTAGGATTTTAAAATGAAATCTTCAGAAGATATTATTTTGGGTCTATTAGATTCCTCAAAGGATATTTAAAAATGGAACTAGCTTCACTTTCTTATGCTGGTAATGTAAGACCAAACTCACATGCTTTGATTTTGTTCTGTTGTAGCTTTTTTAAAAATTCAGATGAATACATATGTTAATATAATTTGTGGAAGAAACATTAGATTTTAGGATCAGTGTGATGTTGAATCATATTTGTAAAATATGGAAATCTTCATGTGCTAAAAATGAAACGTTACCATAGAATGTTACCATATGGTCTAGACCAGGGCTTTTCAACCTTTTCACCCATTGTACCACTTTTAGGATATGGCAACATCCAAGTACCACCAGTCGCCTAGCAAGGTGTCTAAAACTTGATGACCCAAAAAAAAAAAAAAAAGGAAAAAAGTGATGAAGTACAGGTAGTCCTCAACTTACAACAGTTCGCTTAGTGACTATTCGAAGTTACAATGGCACTGAAAAAAGTGCCCCCCAAGCCACAGCCGAGCAAGACACCTGCCTGCCCACCTGGCGGTCCTCTTCCTCCTGTCCGAGGTTTCCATTGCTGTGAGCATTTCTGTTGAGGATTGGCAGTGGGGGTGGGGTGGGGTGTATGTGGTTTTTATTCCCCGTCTGCTGGGTGGTTGCAGCAGGTTTTGGTCACTTCACATGACCCTGGGACACTGTGACCGTCATAAATATGAATCAGTTGCCACCATCTGAAAGTAAATCACAAGACCCTCTCTCCCCTTTTGTTCAATATTTATGTAAAGCCGCTGGGGGAGATCATTCGTGGCTTTGGGGTGGACTTCCATCAGTACGCTGATGACACTCAGCTGTACATTTCCACCCCAGGCCACCCCAACGATGCCCTTAACGTGATGGCCCGTTGCCTGGAGGCCGTACGGGTCTGGATGGGGAGAAACAGACTCAGGCTC
>NW_015392510.1:0-1486 GCF_001527695.2 Protobothrops mucrosquamatus | reverse complement strand
GGTAGGAGGCGGTCTTGCAAATACCTAGGTCCATTGCCATGGAGCAAATATGATGATCTGAATAGAAAAGTTGTAAGATATTATAAGTTATGTTGTGAGTTCCAAGTTTATTGCTAGGAGTATGTAGAGTAGAAAGCAGCTGCCCAGTTTATATAGATCAGTGGTTCTCAACCTTTTTAATGCCGCGACCCCAACCGGTCGTAAGTCGAGGACTAAACCGGTTGTAAGTCGAGGACTAAACCGGTCGTAAGTCGAGGACTAAACCGGTCGTAAGTCGAGGACTAAACCGGTCGTAAGTCGAGGACTACCCAACCGGTCGTAAGTCGAGGACTTTCCCTGCCCGGGAGCGCCGCGCATGCGTGGTTCCGTCCCCTGCGCCGGCCGAGGTGTAGCTGGCAAGCGGCAGAGACGGAGCAGGCTGACCACCAGCTGGCCCAGCCCAAGGGAGATAAGGCACCCGCCAGGAAAGGGAAAAAAATGGTGGGCAAAAAAAATGGCGGACAGCCTTGCTTGGCGACCCCCGTGAAATGGCCGATCGACCCCAATGGGGTCCCGACCCACAGGTTGAGAACCACTGATATAGATAGTCTCTCCAGAAAGTATAAAGACAAATTCTGTTTACCAAGTTGGCATTAATTTAGCCACATTGAAAACATGTTTCTATATTTTATTAGATATATGCAAATACAGAAATAAAAATATAGGTTATTGAAATCATACCTTGCTAGGTAAGCATTTAGGTACCATATTTTCCGACGTATAAGACGACTGGGCGTATAAGACGACCCCCAACTTTTCCAGTTAAAATATAGAGTTTGAGCAAGAGGGGGGGGGGAGAGAAAGCTTGATGAGTAATATGCCAAACCACATGTGTAAAGGAATAAAATAGAATACCCGTATTTTCCGGCGTATAAGACGACTGGGCGTATAAGACAACCCCTGACTTTTGAGAAGATTTTCAGGGTTTAGAAAGTTGTCTTATACGCCGGAAAATACGGTAAATAAACTTAAACTTAACTTTTTCAAAGTAGATTTGAATAGCATGTCTGATACTAGGGATATGTTGATCTACAGTACAGATGCTCTAAAGACTGATCATCATACTAGTTCTGTCACTGCGATGAAGAAATAGCAGGGCTTTTTTTCAGCCGGAACGCGGCGGAACCGCGTTCCGGCACCTTTTTCCGGGCCGGCCGCACCGGGGGCAACATCTGGGGGGGCGCGCTCGCACTCGCAGCTCTCTGCCCCTGCCTGGCTCACAACCGCGGCCATAGGGAGGCTCGGTCGGCGCCCCTGGCCCGTTTCCTAGGCGACCCTGCCCGAGCAAGAAGCGGCAGAGAATCCAGAGGCTCTCACGCCGGCGCCCTCAAAGCCAAACGCGCGCGGCTTCTCAGAGCAAAAGCTGAAGGCGGAGAAGAGGACGCTGGCCAACATGCTGCCGTTCGGGCGCCAATCAGCAGGCGGACTGGAGCAGAGGAGGGCGGGG
>NW_015392509.1:8654-17927 GCF_001527695.2 Protobothrops mucrosquamatus | reverse complement strand
TATTTCTTCAGGGCCAAGAGTCCAGGGCAGTTTACTTCTTTATCAGCTGTCTTTGTTCTCAGATTGCTTTACTTCAGTTTCCTGGCTTTGCTCTTCAAAGATCAACCAAATCTGAGGGCAACCAAATCTGAGCTGCAAAAATCCAGATGACTACTAGATGGTCAGCTTTGAATTGCATTAAACTTCCCTAGCCTTTCACCCTTTGAATATATTGAACTAACCACCTTTTACACCAAATCAGCAAAGCTGGCTAACAGTTAAAAACTTACTGTTTAACATACCTAAAAAGGACTATCTTTCATGGCCTAAGCTGCATTGGTGGCGTAAAAAGCATCTGCATAAGACAATAGGATCTGTCTCTAGCCAAGGCTGGGAGGTGGGGCAATCCTTGCTCACTTTGGATAGGAAGGAAAGTAGCTGCTGTTCCAGAATGCAGAAAATACCTTTTGGTGTTTTTTATTTTGTTTTATTTATTTTATAGAGAGTGGTTCTTATCTCTGTTTCGAGGCTATTCAATCAACACTGTCCCAAGATGTTTCAGTGTTCATGTGGCCAACATGATGTCATAGAGTGCTGTTACCTTCCCACCAAAGTGGTATCCATTTATGAGCACTGCTCCCTATAGTGGGCAACGACTAGTGGAGTAAAAAGCTGAGGGACTCCTTTTATTTATTTTAGAGATGCCTTGTAACCTTTTTGAAGAAAGGAGGTGTATAAACTGCTGTAATAAACAAATACAAACAGAAAATCTATTTTGTGTGCTTCATTACACCATCTTCTGTTACATCTCTTTCTGCACTTCATCTTGTATATTCTGTCATTCATCCAAGGTGCTGGGAGTGAACCAACTCAACCAGCAGAACATAAATGAGAGTTCATAGTCAGGATCTCTTGGTGCTTAATGCATAACTAATCCCCATTAAGTGATTCTGAGAATGGGCCCTTGCTTAAGAGCGATAGCAGTGTGCTTCTAGATCAGACTCCAGGGTATTTAACATGCTTTGCAAGAATCTCAGCAAGCAACAGGTGGGAAGGGGGGGATGACTGCATTTGGGGGACTATAAGTTGCAATGACACTGTGTGGCCATTGTCCAATCCTCTTGCCACAGTATCAAATGTTTGGTCCTGTGCCAGATTAATGGGTGGCTATACAAAACACTTTCTTTTGGGACGGGCTCACATATGCTTAATTGTACTATGTTCTATTTGGTTTTGTCAAAACAAGTTGTAAGCATATTGCTATATGTTTCATAAATTATATTAATGGCATAGTTTATCGGTTTGCTCAGCTGATTCCGATTTATTTAAGAAACTATAGGTAAATGTTCCATGGCATAATATTAGGTGGAATTTGAGCCTTAGGTTGGATGCATTTTAAGTTAGAATTAATCTAAAATCTATAGTATTGGAGGAAGCTTGACTTTCTATACATGTTCTGTTTCCAAATAATCATTAGATATGTCCACTGGAACATACTGAAGCTGCTTAGGAGCCAAATTTGCCGAAGATAGTTGTTCACCATCCATGCTGTATTCACACAGATTCACTGGATTATGCACTAGTCCATATCGGCTCCTCCAGTGCACTGGATTCTAAGTACCAACTTGTCTGGAGGCCCTTTGTCTGCTCCCTTCCCCCAACCATATGACAATCTTCCAACAATTATGAGAGTAGAAAAATCAACCAGATAGTCATGGATCCAGTAGGTAATCCTATAATCACAAGGGACTGCTATTATAAATGGATTTCTATTATGGGAAGTCAGCCCCCACAGAGAAGGAAATATTAAAAGGGCAGAAAAATATATTTCCTCAAAGGATCTTAAAGAGGCAGAAAAGCATGCCCAGTTTTTTTTTAATAGCCCCAGGTCTCCCTCCTCCAAGCAGAAACCAACTCTGTAGAAATGCAGATGTAAATAATCCAGGAAGGTTGGAGGCCCCCAGCTAGAAGCTTAGAAAAACAAAGACACCTAAAATCTACATACCCCACCCAAACTCTAAGACAGGACATAATAGGATTAACCCACAGATGCCAAAGGGCACACCCAGACTCAGGTCAGAATACATGACACAGGAAATACAAAGCCTCAAACAGGAACAGGAAACAACTCCAAACAAAAGCCCCAGTGGGTATAAAAACTCATTCCCTACATGTGCTCTCTTTCTTTTTTTCTTCCAGAGCCATCTTTCTGTCTGGCTCTCCTCTTCAATAAACTGCAACCTTCTTTCTAAAGCAATCACCATGTTGTTTATTCCCAGCTTGGACTGAACCATGATGAAGACTTTTCCTTCCACACTATGGAGATTTTCAATCATCCAGGTCATGGTTATCCCAAAGGTGCTTTTCAAAAGACAACTGGATTTGCTTGTTTTTTTTCCTTGAAAATGTTTTGCTTCTCATCCAACAAGCTTCTTGAGTTCTGACTGAATAGTGGTGAATGGAAGGATGTATATTCTTTGCAGAATATAAATGGATTATTTCTGTTCTTGAGTAAATTTGAGTGCTGCATATACAATCCCTTCTTCAACTGAAGATAAACACTTTATGCATCCTACTAATTGGCTCCAGTCCATGAAATGTTGGACCTAATAAAATTGTTATTTTATAATCCAAGGATTCTTTGGTTTAAAAGTTGAGTTGATCAGGCATAGTCATTTCTTAAAATTACTTGTTTTATAGTAGGCTTGGGAATCTGTGATCATCTAGGAGTTGTCAGACTCTCAGCTAGCACAGTCATGACAAGAAATCACCAATATTTGAAGTGCCACAACTGTCCCATCTCTGTTCTAGCCAAATAACAGAAAGTTTTTTTGCAAGGACTTCAAAAGGTCTGGGTGAGATTTAAAAGAAAATAACTGGTTATAAAGAACCCATTTTGCTTCATTGTGATGCATTATTGTGTTTTGAATTGAAATAATCAATAGCAAAATTAATTTTCTCTCCAAAAAAATAAAATATAATGGATTTTTTTCTATGTAGGGGATAAGCACAGAAAAAGGAACCCACCCAAAATGTCCATCACATCTAGCATCAACTTTACTTCATCATTGACAGGATTGTAGCTCTCTTAGATTTAAGTGCACAGCTATGGCTATTTCAATTCAATACAGAGAAATTTAAAACCTTGCAATGATTTCCTTATTTAGCACCACCCAAGCATCTTGTATTCTAGCTACTTATTAAATAAAGTTTTATTTTTCATTTGCTCCACATTCTTTTCTCATTGTTTTCAGAGAAATAATTCACACTATGTTCAACAGAGCTTAAATCTGATTGGCATGCATAATGCTAGGATATGAGAGTTTACCATCCATCCAGTTCATCTAGCATGGCTTTCAGACTAAATGCCAGTTGAGGGTCTGGTCAATGGAAAGAATGTAAGAAAGTGGTATTTTTCCTTTCAAAATCCCCCCACCCAGACAGAGGGACTTTCTATTTTATTCACATTTCTCAGCCCACAGGCTCAATGGGGAGGGACTTTGGGGAAATTTCTAGCATGTTTCGAATTTGCCCTACACCGTTAGCAACCCCACCAGCCTATGATTCATTAGGGAAGGCTACAACTTTTTGGGATGCTCATAACTGAGCTGCTTAAGTTATGACCAGAATATGATGTTTAATTTTAAACAGAGCACAAATATAATTGCTTTGAGAATGTGCCTCCCTTCCTTACCCACATTTTTGGGCTGTATTCAAATTTTTGGCATCTGTGCAGTATGCAAATACATACATGCACACTCAGAATAAATTTGCTTTTGCGTGTATTTGCAAGTATGTGCCTTATTTTAACCAGCCCTAAATCACATGTTCATACATACAGATGGGTTTCAAGAATCAGTACATTTTAATTATTATGCAGAGCGGAGAATTTCATCTAATGGAGTATGTCACAATGTTGTTGGGTGAGAAAAGCAGCAATCTGGAAAAAGATCCTCTCTTGCCACATTTTTTTTAAAAAGTGTAAGAAAAGTAGGGCACCCCTATCTGCTCTAATTGCATGCAATACCTGGAATTGTGGAGTTGCTTTTACTACCACAGCTGCAGTTTAGGCTGAACAATAATCTAAGTGATGGTTCAAAATCTAGCTAGCCATCTAAACTTTAGATAGTGGATAGAAATAAACCAAGGGGAATCCTGTACTTACATATTCTCCTTCATTAATGTGCATACAAAGAAGAGTGACACCTTCATAACTTTTGTGATTCATGGCAGCTCAACTCTTGGCAGTGGGGTTTTTTGTAACACCAATTTTTTTTAATGATTTAAATTTGGCTTGTCTTAATTACCTCTGATTAGAACAAGCAGACATTTCCCAAACATGGATGTAGGCCATTTGGGTACTTCTGCTCTCCTATTTTTTTGTATAAAACTTAATTGTTGTTGTGACTACTTGGCTGTAGGCAGGATGTGCTAAAAAGGTCAAGATGATGGCAGCAATAGTGCAATTGAAATTTCATATATTTTTATGTGTCTTCTTCTTGCTCTCAGATCTATGGGGTGAGTGTGTTTGCACTTTAATTGTTCTGTGTTTTACCATTACAGAGCCTGCTATATTTTCATCCATCCACTGTTTGTCACACCCAGTAAATGCTGATTGTTTCCATTTTTTGCCCGACTTACCTTTTCTTTCAATCCTTTCTCCATTCTCTCCTCCAAACTGGCAATACTTCTGACATTTGTATTAAGTTCATCCTTTTTATTATTACTATTGTACCTGAAATGAAGTATATCCAGCACTTAAGTCCTGTCGATTTTTCCTTTTAGCACCTCTAAACTGGTACTCCAGAACTTGTACACGGTCTGTCAGTAATTTCCATATACATTGGATAACTATATAAGAGGTGTATAGGGGGCTGAAATTTCACATCTTCAGCAAGTCCCTTTTTCATAAGTGGTAGAAGGAGAGAAGGTGCTTATGTCTGTAACATGGAAAAACAAGTCTACTTCTTGGTTTGTTTTTTTTTAAAAAGAAGCTTAAACTCAGACCAGAGCCAACCAAATTCAAAGCCCACACTATTTCACACATAGAAACACACTCATATGTATACAGCAGTTTATATCCTGAACTCCCAATGAATGATAAAAAATAAACAGCAACAGAAATCTGATTTGGGATGCTAGAACAAGAAAAACAGTTAAGAAAAATGCACTGATATGGCAGCTACCTGTGTGCATGCCTCTCTCAATGGTAATGCAAATCAGGGTGGAAAAGTGAAATATATAGGAGGAATGAGACCTGTAAGGAACAATAATAGCCATTGCTGACAAAGAGTTTTTCCTCACTTGCAGCAAACTGTAAAG
This sequence comes from Protobothrops mucrosquamatus, assembly GCF_001527695.2. Lineage (NCBI taxonomy): Eukaryota > Metazoa > Chordata > Lepidosauria > Squamata > Viperidae > Protobothrops > Protobothrops mucrosquamatus. The sequence goes on along the minus strand of NW_015392509.1, from coordinate 12,626 downwards.
CAAACATGTCCATGGCAACCACTTTTTTCTTCTGTCTTCATGATCCATTGCCTGCATATGATCATCAGTCTAATCCTGAGGTAGAAAACAATCATTAACTTTAATAGTATTAAATTATCCAAGATGTCCCCACCCTAAATAATTTCCCTGCAGGTTGTAACATCTGCTGGGAGTTGAGGAAATGAAGCCCACAAAACCCACCAATCTAACATGCTTTATATGGTATAAAGAAGGGCAGTATCATTTGCTGGTATCATATGATATCTGTGGCAAGAATGACACAGGTAGTCCTTGACTTATGACCAAAGTTGAGACCAGCACTTCCATTATTAAGTAAGGTGATTGTTAAGTGAGTTGTGCTCGATTTTAAAACCTTTTTGCCACGATCGTTAAGAGAATCACTGTAGTTGTTAAGTGAATTATGCAGTCATTAAGCAAATCCAGGTTCCCCTATTGACTTTGTTGGCTGGGAAGGTCACAAATGGTGATCACATGATCCCAGGATGCTACAACCATCATAAATACATGCTGGTTGCCAAGGGCTGAAATGTTGAGCACTGTGGGGATGCTGTGCTGTGGGGATGCTGTGGTGGTTATGTGTGAGGACCAGTTGTAAGTCACTTTTTTCAGTGCCATTGTAACTTTGAATGATCACTAAGTCAAGGACTATCTGTATTGATCACCAACAGAGGTAGCAAATTGTATTTTGGTACATTTTTGGACAGTTCAAGAAAAGATGTATAGCATTTAACTCGGTCATAAAGAACAGCCCATCAAAGTTTTCCCACCAAAATACCAGGGACTGAAGCACAACAGATCTTCAGTTTCAGAGCTTGCAGCTTCTGTTTAGACCTTGTATCTAATTCTCCCTTCCTGAAATAAGGGAAAGGGGGGGGGGGACACTCAAAGAAGATAGTTCATTAAAGTCCAACTATATGAATCCTATGACAATCCTTACAACTATCATTTGGCTCTAAATGTCATTCTTATATTGGATATATAGATTGTTGTGAGTCCTTTCTAGTTGTGGCCATCGTAGTTCAGATTAGTATCTTACGGAATCCATTCCATTTGTGTTAACACAACACACTAGACTAAAATGACTAAAAGCCAAACTTAGTTGGCTAGTTTGTGACTCGTGCTATACCAACTCAGAAAACATGATTTTTTTCTTAAGATATTGGACCAGGACTGGGAGAGTCAGATTCATTCCTACCCTCAGCCATGGTATCCCAAAGGGTGATTTTCACCCAGCCATCTCTCAGTCTACTTTATCTGAGAAAGTCATCATGAAGAAAAATTGGAAAGGTGAATGCCATGTTTCTTATCTTGACCTCCTGAAGGAAAGGTGAGATATAAATCAAATTATAAATAACAGTTTCCCTGTGTCCTGCAATCCTAAAATCCTAATAAAATTGGAATAATTTTGTATACTGAGTTTTAATTAACTCTGGGTAAATGCGTCATAAATGTATGGCAGTCTAGAGCCCCACTGGGTTTTTTTATATGCTCTATAAGATTCATTTTGTAGTTTATGAAAGGATGTATCTCTGGCATCTTGTTGCAATGTACTCTACACAGGGCATTCTCTTTTGGAAATTGTCTGTCTGAAGGACTGTGATGTTCAAATTCAGTATAAAGATCAAGAGCAATGAGAGCAAACCTGAGCCTTGAAGTTGCCCATCCAGGTTAACTGTCCAGCAGCAGACTAAGTAGAAGCACAGATCAACTTGTAACTTGGTTGCTCCACAGCTGGTTGTGCCTTACCCCATTGAAATGGAGCAAACCATCTTTGTTGATGAAAAGCTGGAAAAGTTTTCAAATTGTTCCTTTTTGCATTTCTTCAAGAGTCCCACAATTCCACTCGGACCTGGGGATGGGTGAACTCAGAATAAAATGGACTACTACCTAGTGAAGCCAAGTGACACCTTTTCTTAAATTTGGTTACACTGGTATAGGGGAAGGTTTGTGTGGAAGGATTTCTGGTTTGCTTGGCAAGGGATTAATTAGCCAATCCATGCCTGGATATGGCCCGGATGAGGCTACTAGGGACGGTCCTTTTGTGGCTCCGTAATTCCAAACTGGCTGGAGGGATTAAAGCTCTGCTGCCAGCTGTCAGGTTAGAACATGATGGATGTTCACTGATGGTAAGAACACAAAGGCAACACTGTGCACATAAGAGGTGAACGTGTTCCAATCTGTCACGGGCTCACATTTTTGTTTTAAAAGGAGGAGAATAGTTGGTGGGCCCAGAGTGGGGGCAGCTCACGCTCAAGGACAAAAAGTAGTCACGTTGCAGAGATGAGTCCTGTTTCAAAAGGAAAAAAAAAACAACCAAAACACCAGGCACTCTTGAGGAAGCAGAGCCATAGTTTCAGATCTTGGATTCTGATTGGTGCTCTGGATGCTCTCTGAGAATGGCTGCAGTGCCTCCCAAAGTGCTCATCCTACACAAATAAAACTTCAACCAACCTTGATTCATACATTTCCTATCAATTATACATATCTGCAGCATTTACCATGATTAAAAATAAATATTTCTTTCCTAGATGCTGAACCTAACCCTGCTCCTTTTGATGAAACTCTTTCTTCCAGCTTTTTCATGCTTTGCTCATAATACCTTTCTGGCACAACGTTATAGGAATCACATGCTATATTTTTAACACATTCCACTCACCTTTGAGCCCATTTCATTTCAATGATGCAAACTTTAATCAGTTTCACTGTTAAAGTTGAATAGCATGGAGACGTTTTCAGGAAAAATCAAACTGCTGGGGGCATTGCACATGGATTTGTGTTGATTAAATTTGATTTGTATGTATCAGGAAATGGAGTAAAAATGTGACCTGTCAGCTCATGGTTAATTAAAAGAACAAACAGATACAGTATAAAACACACACATATGCAAGGAATCTATAAATATTAGAGCAATTGCATTATGTGTATCTTGTAGGAATACACAACATTCTGTAACTGCAATGGAATTAGAGGGTTATGCGCTAGGGCGGATGAGAAAAAAGGAACTCTTCACTCATCTGTATTGAAATATGTATCAACTAGCATAATTCATTTCAAACTCAATTTCAAAAGATGGCTGTTAACACACACACACACACACACACACAGAGAGAGAGAGAGAGAGAGAGAGAGAGAGAGAGAGAGAGAGAGAGAGAGAGAGAGAGAGAGAGAGAGATGAAAATACATAACTTTTGCTGAAATATTGTTGTTTTGGTAATAAATTATAGCTAAACCAAATTTAGACCCTAATTTGGATGCTGCATATGATTTTTATTTGCATTTATGTTATGCCTCTAGAAAGTCAAGTGATGAACATGCTGTAATCTTATTCTTCCCTTTAATTGATAGTTATACAGAGACGCTGCAAGGTACGGTCCAAAAAGTTAAGATGGGTTTGTGATAGTATGATTAAAGCTCCAACTATTTTATTAAAAAAAAACCCAGCTTCCAAGATATGAAATGTTATCAAAAGTTTTGTAACTAGGCTTGGGGATGAGGGAATTCCAGGAGTGAGAAAAACCGTAAGACCCCCAGACCCATCACTCTTCAAAGAAAACTCTAGCACAATCCAAAAATTATTAACTTGGCTCTCAAATCAGGTAGATGTGGGATGAGACCAATCTGATCTTGCTTTCAAACTGACCCAAAGCCCTGTAATAGAGGTGTCCAAAGTATCAGGTGGTGAAATACTGAGAAAATACTGCAGCTCTTTGCCCTCTCCTGAAAAGAATAGTTGAACTGACATTATTCATTTAGATATTGTTGTGTTCTTTGTATTCCCCCCCCTTAATCCCCTATGCATATCCTGATCACCCATTAAGGGTGATTGCCCTTCACCATTGATCGCCCATTAAGGGTGATTGCCCTTCACCATTGATCGCCCATTAAGGGTGATTGCCCTTCTCCATCTGCATACAGTTTCATGCCCGTTGCTGGTTGGCTAACTAGCAACAG